>NC_135410.1:4591999-4644499 GCF_051989625.1 Stigmatopora argus
TGAGTGAGTGAGTGAGTGAGTGACTGAATGAGTGAGTGAGTGAGTGAGTGAATGAGTGAGTGAGTGAGTGAGTGAGTGACTGAGTGAGTGAGTTAGTGAGTGAGTGAGTGACTGAGTGATTGACTGAGTGGGTGACTGAAAGAATGACTGAATGAGTGACTGAATGAGTGACTGAGTGAGTGACTGAGTGATTAGTGAGTAGGTGACTAAGTGAGTCTCTGAGTGAATGACTGAGTGAGTGATTGAGTGTTTGACTGAGTGAGTTACTGAGTGAATCACTGAGTGAGTCACTGAGTGAGTGACTGATTGAGTGACTGAGTGAGTGACTGAGTGAGTGACTGAGTGAGTGACTGAGTGAGTTACTGAGTGAATGAGTTACTGAGTGAGTGAGTGAGCGGGTGAGTGAATGAATGAGTGAGTGAGCAAGCTAGTGAGTGAATGAGTGAGTGAGTGACTGAGTGAGTCACTAAGTGAGTGAGAGAGTGACTGAGTGATTGAGTCACTAAGTGAGTGAGTAGGTGAGTGAGTGATCTAGTGAGTGAGTGAGTGAGTGAGGGAGTGGGTGACTGAATGAGTGAGTGACTGAATGAGTGTGTGAATTCCTGAGTGAGTGACTGAATGAGTGAGTGACTGAATGAGTGTGTGAATTACTGAGTGAGTGACTTACTGAGTGAGTTAGTTACTGAGTGAGTGAGTGAATGAGTGAGTGACTTACTGAGTGAGTGACTTACTGAGTGAGTGACTTACTGAGTGAGTGACTTACTGAGTGAGTGACTTACTGAGTGAGTGACTTACTGAGTGAGTTAGTTACTGTGTGAGTGAGTTAGTTACTGAGTGAGTGAGTGAGTTACTGAGTGAGTTACTGATTGAGTAAGTTACTGAGTTAAATAATTACTGAGTGAGTGAATGAGTGAGTCAATGAGTGAGTGAGTAACTGAGTGATTGACTGAAAGATTGACTAAATGAGTGACTGAGTTAGTGAATGAGTGAGTGACTGAGCAAGTGACTGAGTGAGTGACTGAATGAGTGAGTGAATGAGTGATTTACTGAGTGAGTTACTAAGTGAGTGAGTGATTGAGTGTTTGACTGAGAGAGTGACTGAGTGATTGAATGAGTGAGTGACTGAATGAGTGAGTGAGTGAATGAGTGAGTGAGTGACTTAGTGAGTGACTGAGAGATTTACTGAGTGAGTCAGTTACTAAGTGAGTGAATTTCTGAGTGAGTGAGTCAGTTACTAAGTGAGTGAATTTCTGAGTGAGTGAGTCACTGAGTGACTGAGTGAGTGAGTGATTGATTGTCTGACTGAGTGCGTGACAGAGTGAGTGACTGAGTAAGTGACTGAGTGATGACTGAGTGAGGTACTGAGTGATTGACTGAGTGAGTGTCTAAGTGAGTGACTTAGTGAGTGACTGAGTGAGTCACTTACTAAGTGAGTGAATTTCTGAGTGAGTGAGTCAGTTACTAAGTGAGTGAATTTCTGAGTGAGTGAGTCACTGACTGACTGAGTGAGTGAGTGATTGATTGTCTGACTGAGTGAGTGACAGAGTGAGTGACTGAGTAAGTGACTGAGTGAGTGACTGAGTGAGTGACTGAGTGAGTGACGGAGTGAGTGACTGAGTGAGTCCTGAGTGAGTGACTGAATGAGTGAGTGACTGAGTGAGTGAGTTACTGAGTGAGTGAGTTACTGAGTGAGTTACTGAGTGAGTAAGTTACTGAGTTAAATAATTACTGAGTGAGTGAATGAGTGAGTGAGTGAGTGACTGAGTGAGTGAGTTACTGAGTGAGTGAGTGAATGAGTGAGTGACTTACTGAGTGAGTGACTTACTGAGTGAGTTAATTACTGTGTGAGTGAGTTACTGAGTGAGTTAGTTACTGAATGAGTGAGTGAGTTACTGAGTGAGTTACTGAGTGAGTAAGTTACTGTGTTAAATAATTACTGAGTGAGTGAATAAGTGAGTCAATGAGTGAGTGAGTAACTGAGTAATTGACTGAAAGATTGACTAAATGAGTGACTGAGTGAGTGAATGAGTGAGTGACTGAGCAAGTGACTGAGTGAGTGACTGAATGAGTGAGTGAATGAGTGATTTACTGAGTAAGTGAGTTACTAAGTGAGTCAGTGATTGAGTGTTTGACTGAGAGAGTGACTGAATGAGTGAGTGAGTGAATGAGTGAGTGAGTGACTTAGTGAGTGACTTAGTGAGTGACTGAGAGATTTACAGAGTGAGTCACTTACTAAGTGAGTGAATTTCTGAGTGAGTCAGTCAGTTACTAAGTGAGTGAATTTCTGAGTGAGTGAGTCAGTTACTAAGTGAGTGAATTTCTGAGTGAGTGAGTCACTGACTGACTGAGTGAGTGAGTGATTGATTGTCTGACTGAGTGAGTGACAGAGTGAGTGACTGAGTAAGTGACTGAGTGAGTGACTGAGTGAGTGACGGAGTGAGTGAGTTACTGAGTGAGTGAGTTACTGAGTGAGTGAGTTACTGAGTGAGTGAGTTACTGAGTGAGTGAGTTACTGAGTGAGTTACTGAGTGAGTAAGTCACTGAGTTAAATAATTACTGAGTGAGTGAATGAGTGAGTGAGTGAGTGACTGAGTGAGTGAGTTACTGAGTGAGTGAGTGAATGAGTGAGTGAGTTACTGAGTAAGTGAGTTACTAAGTGAGTGAGTGATTGAGTGTTTGACTGAGTGAGTGACTGAGTGATTGAATGAGTGAGTGACTGAATGAGTGAGTGAGTGAGAGTGAGTGAGTGACTGAGTGAGTGACTGAGTGAGTGACTGAGAGATTTACTGAGTGAGTGACTGAGTGAGTGACTGAGTGAGTGACTGAGTGAGTGACTAAGTGAGTGACTGAGTGAGTGACTGAGTGAGTGACTGACTGAATGACAGAGTGAGTCACTGAGTGAGTGACTGAATGAGTGAGTGACAGAGTCAGTGAGTTACTAAATGAGTTAGTGATTAAAAGTTTGACTGAGTGAGTGACTAAGTGATTGACTGAGTGAGTGAGTGAGTGATTGACTGAGTGAGTGACTGAGTGAGTGACTGAATGACTGACTGAGTGAGTGAATGAGTGAGTGAGTTCCTGAGTGAGTAAATTACTGAGTGAAATAATTACTGAGTGAGTGAATGAGTGAGGGAATGAGTGAGGGAATGAGTGAGTGAATGAGTGAGTGAATGAGTCAGTGAGTGAATGAGTGAGGGACTGAGTGAGTGAGTGAGTGAGTGAATGAGTGAGTGAGTGAGTGAGTGAGTGAGTGAATGAATGAGTGAGTGAGTGAGTGAGTGACTGAGTGAGTGAGTTAGTGAGTGAGTGAGTGACTGAGTGATTGACTGAGTGGGTGACTGAGTGATTAGTGAGTAGGTGACTGAGTGAGTCACTGAGTGAATGACTGAGTGAGTGAGTTACTGAGCGAGTGATTGATTGTGTTTGACTGAGTGAGTGACTGAGTGAATCACTGAGTGAGTCACTGAGTGAGTGACTGATTGAGTGACTAAGTGAGTGACTGAGTGAGTGACTTACTGAGTGAGTTAGTTACTGTGTGAGTGAGTTACTGAGTGAGTTAGTTACTGAGTGAGTGAGTGAGTTACTGAATGAGTTACTGAGTGAGTAAGTGTTGGAGTAATCATTATTATAAATGTGTTTGCAATGCTTATTTAGGAATATAAATCCTTATTACAAAAATGCTTACAATATTAATCAATATATTTGCTTATTAGGAATAGTAATGCTCATCCTAAATGTGTAACAATATTAAACAATATATATATGTGTTGATCGCTGTGCTTTTATGTTAGAGTTATTGGCATTAATAAAAGCCATTTTAATGCATCTCTTGCTAAAGTAAGGACTGTGGTTCACATGAAGAGGACAGGGAATGGCTTTGGGCATGGAAAGTTCTCACAACAAGTGCTCTTGGGAACTGCGAACTGTTTTCGGCTTCGGAGGGCTCACAACAGGTGCTCTTGGGAACTGAGGACTGTTTTCGGCTTCGGAAGATAGTCTCACAACAAGCGCTCTTGGGAACAATGGACTGTTTTGGGAAGATTCGACAAGACCTACAATTGTTTTGAGAACTGTACAAAATTGTTGTGAGACTTTACGAATGTTTAGACTTCTGTGGGGCATGGCGTTGAAGTCTTATGAATAAATTAGCGAAACTGACTTCGAGTTGTTAGAATAATCTTGACCGGACGAGCGGGTGGATGTATTCTCTTCTTGCAAGAATTAAATGGAGATGTGACTACAGATGCCTTTTTTATTGAAAGCTGAGTTTGGAAATACCTAAGGATAAACCTAACATTTGGTCCTTCGAGCCTGTGGTCAAGATACCGAAGCAGAATCCAGGTCGCTTCCGTTCGATATCTGGAAAGACCGTGCACGGCGCTTAAATACCCTTTTCCGGGCTGGATTACTCGAAGGGGTGCCTGGATTCTCGACGGTTGACGACTAACCCTCTGAAAAAAACATCTGGTGGCATATCTGGTAAGTCCACGTGAATGTCTGCGTTTGTTGACGGGTTCCAAATGCGCGAAGGGGCATTGCACGTGAGGTCCATTTTTTAAATGAGACTCGCGTCCAGGGGGACTGCGTAAAACCCTGGGCATACTAGTCACTACCAGGTAAAGAGACAGAGCATGAGTCTATAAAACTTGGGGCAGTTCGGGGTGTCCTGTGCTGCGGTCCGGAAAGGTACAAATATAGCTCTGACAGTATTTCACGCTAGGTTATACATTAGGAATTTGGGGCAGTTCGGGGTGTCCTGTCCGGAAAGGTACAAATATAGCTCTGACAGTATTTCACGCTAGGTTATACATTAGGAATTTGGGGCAGTTCGGGGTGTCCTGTACGGAAAGGTACAAATATAGCTCTGACAGTATTTCACGCTAGGTTATACATTAGGAACTTGGGGCAGTTCGGGGTGTCCTGTACGGAAGGTACAAATATAGCTCTGACAGTATATCACGATAGGGTATACATTTGTGTTGAGTGTGTTACGTGTGTCGTTCCGCGGAAAAGAAATTTGCTAACTGATAACTGAGTGCACGCGAGCTCCTTTCAAATATGGGCAGCTCGAATGAAAAAGCGGCTAGCGACGACGATCTGAAACAGTGTCTGCCGAAAGCGCTACAAGAGTTAAACACCTAAATTTATGGATAAAGAAAATGGGTTTGCTGGCCAGCTTAAATATGCATGAAATATTAAAACCGCAGGATAAAATACGCACTAAGCACAGAAGTAATCTATATATAATATGTGAAGGGAGTTACAAGCGAGGCGGCTTGTTCCACAGAAAGAAGAGTGATAAAACGGGTCCGTTGTGTGAAAAAATAAAAGATAGCGCGGCCTCCTCGGCTGACGGGAGAGGATAGGAATGTAAGCAAAGAGGTTGGAAAAACCAAATTAAATGGGGTTTTCAAAAATACTATGTGCTGGGTTGTGGAGAATTGGGGCATATATCGCGTGATTGCCTGGACAAAAAGGTCTCTAAAAACAAGACAGGCCTGCTCAAAATGATTTGAATGAGGATTTTGAACATGAGGATGTTGAGCTAATTTTAAACCAGAGATCACATTCTTTGTGAATGAATTCAATTGGAATTTTTTGTGTGATGCTGAAAGTTGTAAAACGGCAATTAAAATGGTTATTTCCAAGTGCTAGGCATACTTTGTTAATAGTAACTAAATGTACTGTCAATGTACTGGAATGAAATGGGTTATTGTGGCTTATCCTGGTTTCGTTCCCGTCTGCTAGCGGGAATATTTTGGTTAACAGAAATACAAAACGGCCAATTAAATGTTTAGCGGGGTTGCCAAAACTGCGTTTTTGTCATACTCTAAACTTGCTAAATAATGCGTCGATTGCGGGGGAAGCGCTCTGTTTTGGTGCGGCTGATTTGACGGTGTTAGACATTATAATACAGTATAGTATGCGTGCGGACCGCACAAGCGACTAAACATTTTTGGGGGACCCCTTCCGTGGAGAATATTACAATAATTGGCCTTGGGGGTGCTGAAGCAAACTTGAGGGCAGAAATGGGTTTTTGCTATGATATAGTTATGCTTGCAGCATATTGTGATTATGGGGTCTTGGCAAAATATTGTGATATAGTTGGATATCGGGAGAGTAATTAATTTTGTCTTCTCTAAAAAGCGTTATAATTGTGCACAGGAGGCGAAGCATTGTGCTCAAAAAGAAAAAGAGAGCACTTCGGAATGTCAACAAAAGATAAGCTGCTTCGCAGCATTCGTGAAGGTAACAGTTAGCGGCTAAGAGCGCGCTTCCGTTAAACATTTCATAATAAAAGCAGCAGGGTTTCCGCAATGCCCTTCGCATTTATTTTTGGGATTTAATAAGAAATGTCTTTCGAGGTGATAGAAAATCTGTTTGGGAAAAAATGATTTGGTAAAAGCTTTGGAATTGGGAAGAATGCTATTATTATTATTTTATTTTTTTGTTTTGTGAAGTTCAAAGGGCTCTTAATTGAAGAGAGCTAGTTTTGGAGGATAAAACGATATTAATACTGTTTTTGAATGGTTGGATTGTTCAAAATACTTTAATATAGGAGATTGGCTGGTTAAAGAAAAATGAATGGAATTTTGTTTTTTACAATATTATGGCATATTGGTGACAATTTGTGGGTCCTTTATTAAGCATTGAAAATTGTAATTAGGAAATGCCTAGTAAAAGGTTGATTTCTCTAATTTAATTATTGTAGATTTATCTTGTGGTGACAGAGAGCTATAGGAAATAGCTCTTATCTTAAGTAAACATAGTATGGGGTGATTTACAAATTATGTCTTAGGTATTAAGAGTTATTTGGTTGTTAAAGAGATCAGACATGAAATTAACAATGCAGAAATGGCATGAGAAATTTCGTGGCATTCGTCCAAATTATTAGGTAAATTGAACCTGGCTGGGGTAGATAAGATAATTGATTTAGGAAAGGCATAGTTTCCCTAGAAGAAACATGGAGCGTCTTTAAGTGCACAAAAGACATTCCCTGTTTGGCCTGAAGGGGGAATATGCTTTGTTATAGGTCATATTGATGACTATTGGGACGTTACTGTCTATTACTTTAGGGGCATACAAATTAAGAATTTAGCCAAAACTTACTGCATTGCAATTATGGGGTTAATACACCTAAATGTTACGGTGATAACGATTGGCAATAACAAGCTTAGATAAAGGGGAATATCTACAACAAAATCTGGTGGGGCCTTTCATGGTGTGAAACAAGTGATGAAATAATGTCTATATTTAGAAAATAACATCTCCAAATTATAAAATATCAACCTTTGAGAAATGCTTTAAGTAGATGGGTTGACTAGAATGGGCAAAATTCGATAGCGTTGAAATGGGGTGTAACTTAATGCAGAACATGGAGATAAAGTTTTTACAAACGGTTAAAGTACTTAAAGGGTGTGTGTGTGTTTCAATGTGTCACAACTTTTCCGTTATTGCATTATTGGCGAATAGATACTTAATCACAGCCACTCGCATGGCAGTTCACATGCTGACTGACTGGGGTAAGGGGCGGTGGCAATTGAACAAATTTCTATTTTTAGATATGTGGCACGTGAATCTAATACATTAATTACCTAGTTTCTTCAGGCATCAACCTTGCGGTTCGAGGATCTACTAATGCGGAGTGGATCCAGACCTTCCGGACTGTAGAGTATTCCTGGTGTCCTCAAGAATTCATAGGTTTTCTCTGGGTACTCCAGTTTTACTCCAACAAACCAAAATTATGGATGATTGGGGGAGCACTCTGAATTCCTTGATTATGAGTGCGGGCGTGGATGAGTGTCTGTCTTTTGTGTTTTAATTGGCTAGCCACCAAGATATATCAATATTCTAAAATCAAGGTGGAATATTTCTGAAATCGCTGATAAGCCTTTCGAGGACGGCGGTGGCAGAGTAGAACAGAAACAAAAAGAAAAGAATTTCGCCAAATGAAATTTTTTGATTTCTGCAATGGGAAATTTTGGGAACCTGGGGGACTAAACAAAAACAAAAGACTTATCCAGGAGGGCTGCCATTTTGAGTCATGGTAAATTTCATGCCTCAAAAAAAGGGGGAGGTTATATATTCAATCTATATGCAGATATATGGCGAAAACACGGGCGATTCCCCCTTATGTCAAGCTACAAAAGCTACATATCTATTTCAAAGGATACATATGGATTTTATAGAGAATATGTGTGGTACATAACAGTCCTAAAACAGATTGGGGAAACCTTGTTGCAGAAACTGGTCTAGATTGGCAAGCTTGGATGACACACGCGTGTGGAAAAAAAACATCAGGCCTTCGATAAAATTAACCCATACGGTGGGCGCATTACAAATCACTATTCAGACTGACAAATTAACTTGTGGATCCTTGTCTGACGTTTTTCCTAAGTCCATGGGCAGGTGGAGAAGTCTCTTTTCACAAAATTCTACAATTGTGTCTCAACAACAATGACCATGTCTATGGAGACGGTAAGAAAATCGTCAGAGATGGAAACACCCGGATCCGCCATAGTAAAATTAAAATCTGAGATGACCAGAGAATTCATTTCAGCAACAGGGAGTTCCCAAACGGGAGGCTGTCAAAGCTGGGTTGCCTCGACAATAATCTTCATACAGAGGAAGCAGCAAAACACGTTGTAGTTTTGACTCCCGGCCGAATGGAGGTTATCTGGAAAGGGAGGCCCCATCTCGACCGCTCTCAAAATGGTCGCTGCTCGGTCCGCTTCCTTTGTTCTTGGCTAGCCCCCTTGGCTAGCCCCCACCCTTCCTAAGAAGGGGGCAGCGGACGGACAGAGCCAAGCGGCCACGTCGAGGTTCCCCAACCAGATACGACGTCCGCTCGGTCGGGGATGGTATTTAATAGAAGTTAGGCGGAGACAAACTTTAGGCGGGAACACGAAAAGGGGTGGGTTAAAAACAAAGTGATGACAGGCCTTGACCTGTAGGTGTCAGTAAAAATTCTATTCTAGTAACTAAATTCATAAGAGTGCACAAGGGTGCAAGATTAAATATAAGAATACAGTTCATATTTCACATTTCCCCCCTGTTGTGACTTGAAAGAATTTTCATTAAACATATCAATTTGTATCCCTCCCCTCCAGGTTCTAGAATACAAATATCATTGACAGTTACTCAACAGGGTATGGAAAATAACAAAATCACATGTCAAAGCAGAGGCGAGAAATGATGTAATCAGTGGTAAAAATTCCTCTACGTCCCTCTTAATGAGCGAACCCAATATTTAAATCAAGACAAACACATTTGCATAGAGGACTCGTCACACTTCGAAAGAATGTGATAATCTCCAGTATGGTCTGTCATGCGGTGATACTGTGTCACTATAAGCTACTAGCGTGTGCTGGATTGTGCTTTGAATCATAACTTTCATACAGGGGATTACACACATAGAAAAAATACAGAACAGTAGCAAAAACCGCAAGGTTGCAATTTTAAACAGAATTGAGAATCATGACCCGGTTATTAACCACGACCACAATGATACACCTACGGCTGAATGATCCTGGGCCATGGTGTTGACTAGGGCCTTTATTTCAGCTACGGCACGAGAAATGTACTGGTTTCATCTGGGATGAAGGTGCAGCAGTGTTCTCCCATCATGGCACACACATCTCCATCTTTGGCTGTTATCAGATCCAGGACTATCGGTCCTGCAACCTCCCTAGGGGCTTTTAAATCATCTGCTATACCCTGTAGGGCCTTGACAGTTTGGTTAATGAACACTCATGTAACAGCTCAATGTCTTTACACATGATTTTCTGGGGGGGTGGACCACAACCTTTGGTCAACAGGAACATCATCGCACCAGATTGAATCACGTGGTTTGAATTGCACTGATTTTGCACTGATTTTGATATCTTACTGTTATGTTCACTCTCCTTAAAAGGAATGCATCTTAGACCATCTGCACGACTGCAGATTTAAATGTGACGCCTCGACCCAGTGAATTCAGGATGTCAGGATCTGTGGAAATGGGTATACGGCTACACACAACAACTTTCATTCGCAACAATCAGTTTTTTCTGGAACACCATGAAATTATACCACACGTCTTCTTCATAGTAGTTCTCCAGATTGTTCTTTCATCTTGCTGTTGAGGGATCGAAGACCCTCCAGGGCCTTGGTTAAACTCCCGTCAGCTGCTGTGTTGTTAGGGATGAACGTGCAGCATTGGTCGCCAAAGATGGAGCACACGTCACCTTTCTCTGCCAGGAGCATGTCAACAGCAATTCTGTTCTGGAAGGCCATCAAGGAGGTCGCCGACAACTGGATGGCTGCAAACCCTTCCTCCGTCCTGTTCTGGAGTCGTGCAATTTGGTCAGCGAGCTTATACTCATCTGGTACGCCGCGGGGAACCCCGATGTTGTTGATGTAGATTGGGTCCCCTGACCCCATCCAAGAGCGGACCGCTTGGCTCTGCCTTTCCAGTGATGAGGCAGGACGTTTCCTGCACTTGTTTTCCAACTCGAGTCTCTGTGGGCGGGGCGTTCAGATACGCCCAGGTTGTCACTGACAGTGCAGTCACTGACAGTGCAGTCACTGACAGTGCAGTCACTGACAGTGCAGTCACTGACAGTCCAGTCACTGTGATGTGGGTGGCAACAGCTTTCACTGTGGCTTCTGTATAGAGGTGCAAAGTCTATGGGAGGTCAGGGTTAAGTGAGGGGTGCTCGTGGCAGGTGAGTAGACGTCAGATGAGTTTCTTCACGGACAAGGGTTTTGACACCGTCCAACTTACAGTTCCACTCAGAGTCACCTGTCTCGAAATACCTTGACCTGAATCGACTTTGACTTTTCAGCGATCTTTGCTGCTGTGGAGGTTGGTGAGTTGGGCCACGAATGGGTCTTCCCATCGTGGAGAGAACCAGGACTTCCTTTTATGACTCGGATCAGGATCCAGTCACCTGGCTACCTTAGTCTCTCGTCATGGTTCATCTTCCCATAGAGGAAGTTGGAATGGTCTTCAATGAACTATCTCAAAAAGGTGTTAATCCCGAGCTAGTTGGTACTATCTTCATATACGTTTTGGCCAGTGTTAGGCGTTCTGGCCATGGCTTATTTATCTCCCCTATGGTTTTCTTAAGCCTTGGTTTTATCGTACCATTTGTTCGCTCTACTTAGGTGTTTTGCCATGTTTTGCACTATGCTGTTTGCAAAATGAGCTCCATTGTTACTCCAGATGATTCTGGAGATCCCATGTTCTTTACAGATCAATAAAATAACAAATTAAACAGTTCCTACAAAAATTTTAAAAGTCGGTATTTCGATGTCCATCATATCTTCCTCCCTTTTGAGGCATTTATGGCTCAATTTTGGAATAAATTTTTGGTAGGCACGGTAGGCCTTTAGCTGTGTACAGTTTGTCTGCTGACTGTTCTTGAGATCGGCTCAGTTTTGTTGTTGTGTATGCTGCTGTGTAGTGTTTGCGCTGCTGCTTTAGCTGCTGTATTCTGTCGTTGTCCTAAACACGTGCTTAACATTTGCTTACGGCTATTTGGTTCGAGTTAATACCTCAATGAACAAAAATTGCAACAATCTTACTTATTCCATCACTATAGTTTGTGAAAATTTAAATGCCTTATCAGTCAAAATGAAAAATACTAGCTGGTATTCTATTATGATCACTGCTTCCTTGTTAAGATCAAGAACCCTATTTGTTTTTCCCCTTCCTGTAATTACACAAATGAACTCATCATACTAAAAATAGGAAAAACACAAAAAGTAAACCAGGGTGCTTTCTCCCCAGGAAAACAGCTTTCCCGTTCTCTGTAACAGTTAAATTCACATCAATTAATATCCAGAAACAAAATGCACACATTTATAATTCTGAATATAATTGAACCCACTAAATTGTAATCACCCCTTGTTTGTCAAGGTTAATATTTTAGCATAATTGTATCCTTTAAAGCAATTAAAACTCATTACTTATAAAATGCATACTAATCAAGTCCCAATTCATTTAACAATGTGTATCGCGTTGCATATTAAACTCAGTTGTTTGAAATTCAAAATATCCCAATCTAGTAGTCTTTTTATCAAATGTAACATCCCATTGTCTTTGGAGTTTGTCAATCATCTCCTATAAAACTTTCTTAATCAATATTTCTCAATAGTCAGGCATAAAATTAAAATCTAGTAACATTTCTATCCATTGTAGTTTATTTTCTCTCTAATTGTTTACTTTAAAAATCTGTAAGAAGATCTAGTCTCAATTGTTTACTTTAACTATCTGTAAGAAGGTTTGGTCTCAATTGAAACGCTTTCACTTTTTTTATGGAGACAATAAAACCAATATAAAAAGTTCCCTATGGCTTACAGCATTGCTCCCCGAGCAATAATCTTTCCAATCAATATTTGAGTGCTTGCCATTTCGTCTGATTACGTCAAAAAGTTTATATTACCTGTCTTCTCATACGTTTCAACTGAGAGAACCTTCTTACAGTGCACAAAATGGATCCCACTATTTTCATGTCTGCTGGTTGGTCAGGAACACGTGTGTTGAGCACCCAGGCTCCCGGGACCGCCGTTGGTCCAGTCTGTTTTCTGTTAGGAAGCACAGTCTCCTCCTGCTAACCCAAATTCAGTGTGTTCCTTTAAAGTTTTTTTTCTTTTATGCAGATAGCCAGATTAGCCTCATCCTCTAGTTCCAATCGTGTAATAATGGCGTTTGGTATGGTCTACTAAATAGGATGTCCATATTTTGTTGTCCGGTTGACCTCGTTATGTAGGCGCAATGACTTCATAACAAAATATGGAACCTTTTTTCAATTCAGTCAATTATTCTGTTAACACAATTTGGATGCCATTATCACAATAAATCAATAGTACTTTGGAATTTCGTATCAAGCACTGTCTGTTTTTTGTTTTTCTCAGTGCTCCTAAATTTCGCATAGCAGATTTGTTTCTCCACTTCAAATTTCACATTTGGAGTACTGCTGCTTTTTCATTAAAAATTTCCTTGGACGAAATATTTTTCCATAATTTGGCGTTGCCATCCGTGAAACGGCTTATTGGCGAATTCTGAAATCGATTCCAATATGCTAAATCATTTTCCACCTTGATACCTAACCGATTGATCATATCTCGGTGGTCGGCCAATCAAAAACACAAAAGGACAAACAACCATTCACGCTCACACTCATTTTCAGACATCCGTGGTCTGCAATTTTTTTTTATCACTGGTGAAGAGCGCCATCCCCAGTCCTGGGGCTTCTTGGCAGCTAACCACCTTTCGCTGTGTCATGGCAAGTCATTCTAAAAGGAAATAGGTCAATGTTGTTTGGTTGGCATCAATTGTTCGATTCTAATGCAATCCGAGATATTCTCATAGTCATGCATTCTTACGACTCACGCTAAAGCATATTTCATTTCTTGATGGGCAAAACAATGAATTATCATCCGTGCACTGATGACAAGTCATGATGTTTATTGCATCTCAGCGAAATTATGCCTATCCTAAATTAATTATTTTATCTAAACTTGCCAGCTACAATTTACCTAATAATTTGGATCAATGCCATTTCTGCATTGTCTTCATGTTTGATATCATTAATAATTTGGATGATTCCTAATCCTTAAATCTCAATCGCAAATCCCTCTCTTTTTGCTAAAATAGCTAAATTGCACTTGTTGAATTGCTATTCTGCTCCAAGATTGTGTTTATTTAATATAAGAGCCATTTTTTGTAGCTCACTCTTACCACGATTAAAATTTAGAGAAACTAACCTTCTACTTAGCAATTTCTTAATCATTTCCTAATGATAAATTTCAGTGTTTATTAGAGGACCCATAATTTGTCACTAATATGTTATATTGTCAATTTTCTGTCTCTAACTCTTATTTTCTTTCTATTACTCTCTCTGCTCATGTCTCTTCATCACTACTCCTCCTTGCTCATCGTGTGGAATGTGAGATGTAACCTGAGATTTCTTGCATTCCAGTCCCCCAATCCCCCCCCTCATGCTCCTGGCCCCTGCGAGTGGAGCCTGGCACGAGGAGTGGGCTGAGCAGAGGGGGGGGCACTGTTTCTCAACAGGCCTAATATATATATATATCTTCCTGGGTTAGTGGAAAGTGGGCTGAGGAAGAAAGGCAGTTTTAACTTCAGTTGGCTCGCCGCCATTTTTTCTCTTTGTTTGTGGGCTCGGCCATTTTTCCTCTCACATGTGGTCTGCTTTTCAACCCCCCCCCCATCCTGTCACAATCCACCATCTCTTAAATACTTATTTTTATCAGTCTAAGTATTCTTTTTCGCCGATTAAACTCCTATTTTTCGCGGCAATCGTACTTATATCATTTATGAACGCATCATAGCGTACTTATATATATATATATATATATATATATATATATATATATATATATTCATATGAAGATTACTTGCATGCGTTTATAGTTTTATTCTATTTCTTTTTTTCTTTATATCGAGCTCTTTCATTATCTTGGCACTGTATAACAATATATTTCTTCTATATTTTTAACACAACCCTCGAAGTCCCTTGGCGGGGAGGCGCGACCTCCTCCTCTGTCTGCTTTCCAGGCAGATAGGCCGACACACAGCCTTTTATCGTGCTGTATACTATTTAACATAATTCCGACACACAGAAAAATGCCTTTCCGACACACAGAAAGAAGAATCTCCGACACACAGAGAAGAGTATACGCAACTTTTCTTTTTTACGAATGAAGCATTTCCCTTCCTCGAAGGGAAACGGGGACTTATACTGGGTTGGATTCTACAAATTAATTTTAAAAAGTGCCTTACCGTTTTTTGGTGCCTCCTCTGTACGAAAGGATAATTCGTAATCTGTTCCCGGGCCAGCAGGCCAGATCGCCCTCTCTCAAGGCTGGAGTAGCCGACGTCAAGCCATCCATCCTTCTGTCGATCTGCCGTGGCCGGAAAGCAGAGAAGAATCTCGGGTTTCAGGCACCAAAATGTCAAAGCTGGGTTGCCTCGACAATAATCTTCATACAGAGGAAGCAGCAAAACACGTTGTAGTTTTGACTCCCGGCCGAATGGAGGTTATCTGGAAAGGGAGGCCCCATCTCGACCGCTCTCAAAATGGTCGCTGCTCGGTCCGCTTCCTTTGTTCTTGGCTAGCCCCCTTGGCTAGCCCCCACCCTTCCTAAGAAGGGGGCAGCGGACGGACAGAGCCAAGCGGCCACGTCGAGGTTCCCCAACCAGATACGCCGTCCGCTCGGTCGGGGATGGTATTTAATAGAAGTTAGGCGGAGACAAACTTTAGGCGGGAACACGAAAAGGGGTGGGTTAAAAACAAAGTGATGACAGGCCTTGACCTGTAGGTGTCAGTAAAAATTCTATTCTAGTAACTAAATTCATAAGAGTGCACAAGGGTGCAAGATTAAATATAAGAATACAGTTCATATTTCACAGAGGTGGTAAGAAATAATTGGTTGCTGTTGATGGAAAATGCAGCTAATACTATAAATCAAACCTGAATAACATGTATGGGGCCCCGCCCTCTCTTACGAGTAGTGCCCGCGCAAATTACTCCTGATTGTTTAATTGAGATAATGACAAATGAAAATGTAAGCCCCAATTGTGAGAAATGGACTAATGTATACCCTGTTATGAGCAGCAAAGGACAAACCTAACTTTTCAACACATATTGCCTTTGATCATTTTACCTACTTACATCTTACAGGGCTTGGTCTGAAGCTGGGCACAATAAATGAGACATGGTGCGCTCGCATTCTAGAAATAGACTGCACCCCTGATTCCACGTTCTGACCTGTGGTGGTGGTGTGGTGGAAATAAATTATACGACTCCTGCCGTAATTCGGCGGGACTATGTGCTTTGGTCTCACTGCTCTTACCAGTGTCTGTTTTTCCATCTACAGTGGAGGCGATACAATTGGCTGCGCAGAAATGCAGTATGTTGGCGGGCCCCTCGCGACGGCGTCGATCGGCATGGAGAGAGGGAAATCCAACATACATTGATGCGATTGGCATCCCCGGGGCGTACCAGATGAGTATAAATTGGCTAATCAGGTCGCAGCAGGTTGGAGTCTATTTTTCTTTTAAGTACCCCAAAACAAAAATGTGATAAATTACCTGCATTACAATGTCCAAAACCTTGCAAATTATACTGAACAGGGATATGTGGCGATAAAGGAACAACTGGCAGCCACTAGTCTGATGGCGTTCCAGGATCGTGCAGCGGTTGAAATGCTTCTTGAAGGAGCAGGGGGCGTTTGCAATGTTTGAAAATGTTGCACTCAACAAAACGTCCCCCACTGGGTCCCACACCAGGGCCAACGATGGCCTGCAGACCCTAAACCGCAAGATGAAAAAGCATCCTGGAGTAGAGTTATTATCCGCTTGACAGATTTGTGGGATAAGGCCATACTAATAATGATTTGGCCTAATTTGTGGCATTTTCCGTAGCCATTTTTGCTACGATTTTGACATTATGTGGTTGTTGTGTTATTCCCTGCTTAAGATCTTTGATAAGCCAACTTATAACCACTGCGATTGCCCCTACAAATTCTAAATTGCATGAATTATATCCTCTGCTGATGAAACGTACTGAGGGGAGCAGTAAATTCCAGGAGCATGGTAATTCCGAGGATGAATTAGGCGAAAATGATTTTGTTTTCTGCTTTTCAGACCAGCCGTGCCAGTAAGCGGGTAAAACTAAAGCCAACGGAAACGGACATTTCCTCCCCATTTTTATTTTTGCCATAAAATGCCGAAAGGAAGTTTTATTAAGGAGATCATGTGCAAATTTATAATATAGGGGGGAATGTTGGAGTAATCATTATTATAAATGTGTTTGCAATGCTTATTTAGGAATATAAATCCTTATTACAAAAATGCTTACAATATTAATCAATATATTTGCTTATTAGGAATAGTAATGCTCATCCTAAATGTGTAACAATATTAAACAATATATATATGTGTTGATCGCTGTGCTTTTATGTTAGAGTTATTGGCATTAATAAAAGCCATTTTAATGCATCTCTTGCTAAAGTAAGGACTGTGGTTCACATCAAGAGGACAGGGAATGGCCTTGGGCATGGAAAGGTCTCACAACAAGTGCTCTTGGGAACTGCGAACTGTTTTCGGCTTCGGAGGGCTCACAACAGGTGCTCTAGGGAACTGAGGACTGTTTTCGGCTTCGGAAGATGGTCTCACAACAAGCGCTCTTGGGAACCATGGACTGTTTTGGGAAGATTCGAAAAGACCTACAATTGTTTTGAGAACTGTACAAAATTGTTGTGAGACTACGAATGTTTAGACTTCTGTGGGGCATGGCGTTGAAGTCTTATGAATAAATTAGCGAAACTGACTTTGAGTTGTTAGAATAATCTTGACCAGATGAGCGGGTGGATGTATTCTCTTCTTGTAAGAATTAAATGGAGATGTGACTACAGATGCCTTTTTTTATTGAAAGCTGAGTTTGGAAATACCTAAGGATAAACCTAACAGTAAGTTACTGAGTTAAATAATTACTGAGTGAGTGAAAGAGTGAGTGAATGAGTGAGTGAGTGACTGAGTGAGTGAGTTACTGGGTGAGTGAGTGACTGAGTGATTGACTGAGTGAGTGACTAAAAGATTGATTAAATGAGTGACTGAGTGAGTGACTGAGTGAGTGACTGAATGAGTGAGTCAATGAGTGAGTTACTGAGTAAGTGAGTTACTAAGTGAGTGAGTGAGTGATTGAGTGTTTGACTGAGAGAGTGACTGAGTGATTGAATGAGTGAGTGACTGAATGAGTGAGTGAGTAAATGAGTGAGTGAGTTACTTAGTGAGTGACTGAGATTTTTACTGAGTGAGTCAGTTACTAAGTGAGTGAATTTCTGAGTGAGTGAGTGAGTCACTGAGTGACTGAGTGAGTGAGTGATTGATTGTCTGACTGAGTGAGTGACAGAGTGATTGACTGAGTAAATGACTGAGTGAGTGACTGAGTGAGGTACTGAGTGATTGACTGAGTGAGTGTCTAAGTGAGTGACTGAGTGAGTGACTGAGTGAGTGACTGAGTGAGTGACTGAGTGAGTGACTGAGTGAGTCACTGAGTGATTGACTGAATGAGTGAGTGACTGAGTGAGTGAGTTACTGAGTGAGTTACTGAGTGAGTAAGTTACTGAGTTAAATAATTACTGAGTGAGTGAATGAGTGAGTGAGTGAGTGACTGAGTGAGTGAGTTACTGAGTGAGTGATTGAATGAGTGAGTGAGTGAGTTACTGAGTAAGTGAGTTACTAAGTGAGTGAGTGATTGAGTGTTTGACTGAGTGAGTGACTGAGTGATTGAATGAGTGAGTGACTGAATAAGTGAGTGAGTGAGAGAGTGAGTGAGTGACTGAGTGAGTGACTGAGAGATTTACTGAGTGAGTCAGTTACTAAGTGAGTGAATTTCTGAGTGAGTGAGTGAGTCACTGAGTGACTGAGTGAGTGATTGATTGTCTGACTGAGTGAGTGACAGAGTGAGTGACTGAGTAAATGACTGAGTGAGTGACTGAGTGAGGTACTAAGTGATTGATTGAGTGAGTGTCTAAGTGAGTGACTGAGTGAGTGACTGAGTGAGTCACTGAGTGATTGACTGAATGAGTGAGTGACTGAGTGAGTGAGTTACTGAGTGAGTTACTGAGTGAGTAAGTTACTGAGTTAAATAATTACTGAGTGAGTGAATGAGTGAGTGAGTGAGTGACTGAGTGAGTGAGTTACTGAGTGAGTGATTGAATGAGTGAGTGAGTGAGTTACTGAGTAAGTGAGTTACTAAGTGAGTGAGTGATTGAGTGTTTGACTGAGTGAGTGACTGAGTGATTGAATGGATGAGTGACTGAATAAGTGAGTGAGTGAGTGACTGAGTGAGTGACTGTGAGATTTACTGAGTGAGTGACTGAGTGAGTGACTGAGTGAGTGACTGAGTGAGTGACTGAGTGAGTGACTGAGTGAGTGACTGAGTGAGTGACTGAGTGAGGTACTGAGTGATTGACTGAGTGAGTGTCTAAGTGAGTGACTGAGTGAGTGACTGAGTGACTGACTGAGTGAGTGACTGAGTGAGTGACTGAGTGAGGTACTGAGTGATAGACTGAGTGAGTGTCTAAGTGAGTGACTGAGTGAGTGACTGAGTGAGTGACTGAGTGAGTGACTGAGTGAGTGACTGAGTGAGTGACTGAGTGAGTGACTAAGTGAGTGACTGAGTGAGTGACTGAGTGAGTTACTGAGTGAGTGAGTTACTGAGTGAGTGAGTGAGCGGGTGAGTGAATGAATGAGTAAGAGACTTACTGAGTGAGTGACTTACTAAGTGAGTTAGGTACTGTGTGAGTGAGTTACTGAGTGAGTGACTGAGTGAGTGACAGAGTGAGTTACTGAGTGAGTGAGTGAATGAGTTAGTGAGTGACTGAGTGAGTTACTGAGTGAGTGAGTTACTGAGTGATTGACTGAAAGATTGACTAAATGAGTGACTGAGTGAGTGAATGAGTGAGTGACTGAGCAAGTGACTGAGTGAGTGACTGAATGAGTGAGTGAATGAGTGAGTTACTGAGTAAGTGAGTCACTGAGTGAGTGAGTGATTGAGTGTTTGACTGAGTGAGTGACTGAGTGATTGAATGAGTGAGTGACTGAATGAGTGAGTGAGTGAGTGAGAGAGTGAGTGAGTGACTGAGTGAGTGACTGAGAGATTTACTGAGTGAGTGACTGAGTGAGTGACTGAGTGAGTGACTGAGTGAGTCACTAAGTGAGTGACTGAATGAGTGATTGACAGAGTGAGTGAGTTACTAAATGAGTTAGTGATTAAAAGTTTGACTGAGTCAGTGACTGAGTGATTGCCTGAGTGAGTGACTGAGTGAGTGACTGAGTGAGTGACTGAGTGAGTGACTAAGTGACCGAATGAGTGACTGACTGAGTGAGTGAATGAGTGAGTGAGTTCCTGAGTGAGTAAATTACTGAGTGAAATAATTACTGAGTGAGTGAATGAGTGAGGGAGTGAGGGAGTGAATGAGTGAGTGAATGAGTCAGTGAGTGAATGAGTGAGGGAGTGAGTGAGTGAGTGAGTGATTGACTGAGTGATTGACTGAGTGAGTGACTGAGTGATTAGTGAGTAGGTGACTGAGTGAGTCATGAGTGAATGACTGAGTAAGTGATTTACTGATCGAGTGAGTGATTGAGTGTTTGACTGAGTGAGTGACTTATTGAGTCAATGAGTGAATGACTGAGTGAGTGACTGATTGAGTGACTAAGTGAGTGACTGAGTGAGTGACTGAGTGAGTGACTGAGTGAGTTACTGAGTGAGTGAGTTACTGAGTGAGTGAGTGAGCGGGTGAGTGAATGAATGAGTGAGTGACTTACTGAGTGAGTGACTTACTGAGTGAGTTAGTTACTGTGTGAGTGAGTTACTGAGTGAGTTAGTTACTGATGAGGTACTGAGTGAGTTACTGAGTGAGTAAGTTACTGAGTTAATTAATTACTGAGTGAGTGAATGAGTGAGTGAATGAGTGAGTGAGTGACTGAGTGAGTGAGTTACTGGGTGAGTGAGTGACTGAGTGATTGACTGAGTGAGTGACTGAGTGAGTCACTGAGTGAGTGACTGAGTGAGTGACTGAGTGAGTGACTGATTGAGTGACTAAGTGAGTGACTGAAAGATTGACTAAATGAGTGACTGAGTGAGTGACTGAGTGAGTGACTGAGTGAGTGACTGAGTGAGTTACTCAGTGAGTGAGTTACTGAGTGAGTGAGTGAGTGAGCGGGTGAGTGAATGAATGAGTAAGTGACTTACTGAGTGAGTGACTTACTAAGTGAGTTAGTTACTGTGTGAGTGAGTTACTGAGTGAGTGACTGAGTGAGTGACTGAGTGAGTTACTGAGTGAGTGAGTGAGCGGGTGAGTGAATGAATGAGTGAGTGACTCACTGAGTGAGTGACTTACTGAGTGAGTTAGTTACTGTTTGAGTGAGTTACTGAGTGAGTGAGTGAGTTACTGAGTGAGTTACTTAGTGAGTAAGTTACTGAGTTAAATAATTAGTGAATGAGTGAGTGAGTGACTGAGTGATTGACTGAGTGAGTGACTGAAAGATTGACTAAATGAATGAGTGAGTGAGTGACTGAGTGATTGAATGAGTGAGTGACTGAATGAGTGAGTGAGTGAAAGAGTGAGTGAGTGACTTAGTGAGTGACTGAGAGGTTTACTGAGTGAGTCAGTTACTAAGTGAGTGAATTTCTGAGTGAGTGAGTGAGTCACTGAGTGACTGAGTGAGTGAGTGATTGATTGTCTGACTGAGTGAGTGACAGAGTGAGTGACTGAGTAAATGACTGAGTGAGTGACTGAGTGAGGTACTGAGTGATTGATTGAGTGAGTGTCTAAGTGAGTGACTGAGTGAGTGACTGAGTGAGTGACTGAGTGAGTGACTGAGTGAGTGACTGAGTGAGTCTCTGAGTGAGTGAATGAATGAGTGAGTGACTGAGTGAGTGAGTTACTGAGTGAGTGAATGAGTGAGTGAGTGAGTGACTGAGTGAGTGAGTTACTGAGTGAGTGAATGAGTGAGTGAGTGACTGAGTGAGTGAGTTACTGAGTAAGTGAGTTACTAAGTGAGTGAGTGATTGAGTGTTTGACTGAGTGAGTGACTGAGTGATTGAATGAGTGAGTGACTGAATGAGTGAGTGAGTGAGTGAGAGAGTGAGTGAGTGACTGAGTGAGTGACTGAGTGAGTGACTGAGTGAGTGACTGAGTGAGTGACTGTGAGATTTACTGAGTGAGTGACTGAGTGAGTGACTGAGTGAGTGACTGAGTGAGTGACTGAGTGAGTGACTGAGTGAGTGACTGAGTGAGTGACTGAGTGAGGTACTGAGTGATTGACTGAGTGAGTGTCTAAGTGAGTGACTGAGTGAGTGACTGAGTGACTGACTGAGTGAGTGACTGAGTGAGTGACTGAGTGAGGTACTGAGTGATAGACTGAGTGAGTGTCTAAGTGAGTGACTGAGTGAGTGACTGAGTGAGTGACTGAGTGAGTGACTAAGTGAGTGACTGAGTGAGTGACTGAGTGAGTTACTGAGTGAGTGAGTTACTGAGTGAGTGAGTGAGCGGGTGAGTGAATGAATGAGTAAGAGACTTACTGAGTGACTTACTAAGTGAGTTAGGTACTGTGTGAGTGAGTTACTGAGTGAGTGACTGAGTGAGTGACAGAGTGAGTTACTGAGTGAGTGAGTGAATGAGTTAGTGAGTGACTGAGTGAGTTACTGAGTGAGTGAGTTACTGAGTGATTGACTGAAAGATTGACTAAATGAGTGACTGAGTGAGTGAATGAGTGAGTGACTGAGCAAGTGACTGAGTGAGTGACTGAATGAGTGAGTGAATGAGTGAGTTACTGAGTAAGTGAGTCACTGAGTGAGTGAGTGATTGAGTGTTTGACTGAGTGAGTGACTGAGTGATTGAATGAGTGAGTGACTGAATGAGTGAGTGAGTGAGTGAGAGAGTGAGTGAGTGACTGAGTGAGTGACTGAGAGATTTACTGAGTGAGTGACTGAGTGAGTGACTGAGTGAGTGACTGAGTGAGTCACTAAGTGAGTGACTGAATGAGTGATTGACAGAGTGAGTGAGTTACTAAATGAGTTAGTGATTAAAAGTTTGACTGAGTCAGTGACTGAGTGATTGCCTGAGTGAGTGACTGAGTGAGTGACTGAGTGAGTGACTGAGTGAGTGACTAAGTGACCGAATGAGTGACTGACTGAGTGAGTGAATGAGTGAGTGAGTTCCTGAGTGAGTAAATTACTGAGTGAAATAATTACTGAGTGAGTGAATGAGTGAGGGAGTGAGGGAGTGAATGAGTGAGTGAATGAGTCAGTGAGTGAATGAGTGAGGGAGTGAGTGAGTGAGTGAGTGATTGACTGAGTGATTGACTGAGTGAGTGACTGAGTGATTAGTGAGTAGGTGACTGAGTGAGTCATGAGTGAATGACTGAGTAAGTGATTTACTGATCGAGTGAGTGATTGAGTGTTTGACTGAGTGAGTGACTTATTGAGTCAATGAGTGAATGACTGAGTGAGTGACTGATTGAGTGACTAAGTGAGTGACTGAGTGAGTGACTGAGTGAGTGACTGAGTGAGTTACTGAGTGAGTGAGTTACTGAGTGAGTGAGTGAGTGAGCGGGTGAGTGAATGAATGAGTGAGTGACTTACTGAGTGAGTGACTTACTGAGTGAGTTAGTTACTGTGTGAGTGAGTTACTGAGTGAGTTAGTTACTGATGAGGTACTGAGTGAGTTACTGAGTGAGTAAGTTACTGAGTTAATTAATTACTGAGTGAGTGAATGAGTGAGTGAATGAGTGAGTGAGTGACTGAGTGAGTGAGTTACTGGGTGAGTGAGTGACTGAGTGATTGACTGAGTGAGTGACTGAGTGAGTCACTGAGTGAGTGACTGAGTGAGTGACTGAGTGAGTGACTGATTGAGTGACTAAGTGAGTGACTGAAAGATTGACTAAATGAGTGACTGAGTGAGTGACTGAGTGAGTGACTGAGTGAGTTACTGAGTGAGTGAGTTACTGAGTGAGTGAGTGAGTGAGCGGGTGAGTGAATGAATGAGTAAGTGACTTACTGAGTGAGTGACTTACTAAGTGAGTTAGTTACTGTGTGAGTGAGTTACTGAGTGAGTGACTGAGTGAGTGACTGAGTGAGTTACTGAGTGAGTGAGTGAGCGGGTGAGTGAATGAATGAGTGAGTGACTCACTGAGTGAGTGACTTACTGAGTGAGTTAGTTACTGTTTGAGTGAGTTACTGAGTGAGTGAGTTACTGAGTGAGTTACTTAGTGAGTAAGTTACTGAGTTAAATAATTAGTGAATGAGTGAGTGAGTGACTGAGTGATTGACTGAGTGAGTGACTGAAAGATTGACTAAATGAATGAGTGAGTGAGTGACTGAGTGATTGAATGAGTGAGTGACTGAATGAGTGAGTGAGTGAAAGAGTGAGTGAGTGACTTAGTGAGTGACTGAGAGGTTTACTGAGTGAGTCAGTTACTAAGTGAGTGAATTTCTGAGTGAGTCACTGAGTGACTGAGTGACTGAGTGATTGATTGTCTGACTGAGTGAGTGACAGAGTGAGTGACTGAGTAAGTGACCGAGTGAGTGACTGAGTGAGGTACTGAGTGATTGACTGAGTGAGTGTCTAAGTGAGTGACTGAGTGAGTGACTGAGTGAGTCACTGAGTGAGTGACTGAATGAGTGAGTGACTGAGTGAGTGAGTTACTGGGTGATTGAGTTACGGAGTGAGAGTCTGAGTGAGTAAATTACTGAGTTAAATAATTACTGAGTGAGTGAATGAGTGAGTGAGTGAGTGACTGAGTGATTGACTGAGTGAGTGACTGAGTGAGTGACTGAGTGAGTGACTTAGCGAGTGACTGAGTGAGTGACTGAATGAGTGCTTGAACGAGTGCTTAAACGAGTGAGTGAGTTACTGAGTAAGTGAGTTACTAAGTGAGTGAGTGATTGAGTGTTTGACTGAGTGAGTGACTGAGTAATTGAATGAGTGAGTGAGTGAGAGAGTGAGTGAGTGAATGAGTGAGTGACTGAGAGTTTTACTGAGTGAGTGACTGAGTGAGTGACTGAGTGAGTGACTGAGTGAGTGACTGAGTGAGTGACTGAGGAGTGACTGAGTGAGTGAGTGACAGAGTGAGTGAGTTACTAAATGAGTTAGTGATTAAAAGTTTGACTGAGTGAGTGACTAAGTGAGTGACTGAGTGATTGACTGAGTGAGTGACTGAGTGAGTGACTGAGTGATTGACTGAGTGAGTGACTGAGTGAGTGACTGAGTGAGTAACTGAGTGAGTGACTGAATGAGTGACTAAGTGAGTGAATGAGTGAGTGGCGTAGTGAGTGTATGAGTGACTGAGTGAGTGAGTGAATGAGTGAGTAAATTACTGAGTGAAATAATTACTGAGTGAGTGAATGAGTGAGGGAGTGAGTGAGTGAATGAGTGAGTGAATGAGTCAGTGAGTGAATGAGTGAGGGAGTGAGTGAGTGAGTGAATGAGTGAATGATTAAGTGAGTGAGTGAGTGACTGAGTTAGTTTGTGAGTGAGTGACTGAGTGAGTCACTGAGTGAGTGACTGAATGACTGAGTGATAGAGTGAGTGAGTTACTAAATGAGTTAGTGATTAAAAGTTTGACTGATTGAGTGACTAAGTGAGTGACTGAGTGATTGACTGAGTGAGTGACTGAGTGAGTGACTGAGTGATTGACTGAGTGAGTGACTGAGTGACTGACAGAGTGAGTAACTGAGTGAGTGACTGAGTGAGTGACTAAGTGAGTGAATGAGTGAGTGGCTTAGTGAGTGAATGAGTGACTGAGTGAGTGAGTGAATGAGTGAGTGTGTTCCTGAGTGAGTAAATTACTGAGTGAAATAATTACTGAGTGAGTGAATGAGTGAGGGAGTGAGTGAGTGAGTGAGTGAATGAGTCAGTGAGTGAATGAGTGAGGGAGTGAGTGAGTGTGTGAGTGAGTGAATGATTAAGTGAGTGAGTGAGTGACTGAGTGAGTTAGTGAGTGAGTGACTGAGTGATTGACTGAGTGGGTGACTGAAAGAGTGACTGAATGAGTGACTGAATGAGTGACTGAGTGAGTGACTGAGTGATTAACTGAGGGAGTGACTGAGTGATTAGTGAGTAGGTGACTGAGTGAGTCACTGAGTGAATGACTGAGTGAGTGAGTTACTGAGCGAGTGAGTGATTGAGTGTTTGACTGAGTGAGTGACTGAGTGAGTGACTGATTGAGTGACTAATTGAGTGACTGAGTTGACTGAGTGAGTGACTGAGTGAGTGACTGAGTGAGTGACTGAGTGAGTTACTGAGTGAGTGAGTTACTGAGTGAGTGAGTGAGTGAGCGGGTGAGTGAATGAATGAGTGAGTGACTTACTGAGTGTGTGACTTACTGAGTGAGTTAGTTACTGTTAGTGAGTTACTGAGTGAGTTAGTTACTGAGTGAGTGAGTGAGATACTGAGTGAGTTACTGAGTGAGTAAGTTACTGAGTTAAATAATTACTGAGTGAGTGAATGAGTGAGTGAATGAGTGAATGAGTGACTGAGTGACTGAGTGAGTGAGTTACTGGGTGAGTGAGTGACTGAGTGATTGAATGAGTGAGTGACTGAAAGATTGAATAAATGAGTGACTGAGTGAGTGACTGAGTGAGTGACTGAATGAGTGAGTGAATGAGTGAGTTACTGAGTAAGTGAGTTACTAAGTGAGTGAGTGAGTGAGCGGGTGAGTGAATGAATGAGTGAGTGACTTACTGAGTGAGTGACTTACTGAGTGAGTTAGTTACTGTGTGAGTGAGTTACTGAGTGAGTTAGTTACTGAGTGAGTTACTGAGTGAATTACTGAGTGAGTAAGTTACTGAGTTAAATAATTACTGAGTGAGTGACTGAGTGATTGAATGAGTGAGTGAGTGACTGAATGAGTGAGTGAGTGAGTGAGAGAGTGAGTGAGTGACTGAGTGAGTGACTGAGTGAGTGACTGTGAGATTTACTGAGTGAGTGACTGAGTGAGTGACTGAGTGAGTGACTGAGTGAGGTACTGAGTGATTGACTGAGTGAGTGTCTAAGTGAGTGACTGAGTGAGTGACTGAGTGACTGACTGAGTGAGTGACTGAATGAGTGACTGAGTGAGTGACTGAGTGAGGTACTGAGTGATTGACTGAGTGAGTGTCTAAGTGAGTGACTGAGTGAGTGACTGAGTCAGTGACTGAGTGAGTGACTGAGTGAGTGACTGAGTGAGTGATTGAGTGAGTTACTGAGTGAGTGAGTGAGTGAGCGGGTGAGTGAATGAATGAGTAAGTGACTTACTGAGTGAGTGACTTACTAAGTGAGTTAGTTACTGTGTGAGTGACTTACTGAGTGAGTGACTGAGTGAGTGACTGAGTGAGTGAGCGGGTGAGTGAATGAATGAGTGAGTGACTTACTGAGTGAGTTAGTTACTGTGAGTGAGTTACTGAGTGAGTTAGTTACTGAGTGAGTTACTTAGTTAAATAATTACTGAGTGAGTGAATGAGTGAGTGAATGAGTGGGTGAGTGATTGACTGAGTGAGTGACTGAAAGATTGACTAAATAAGTGACTGAGTGAGTGACTGAGTGAGTGACTGAGTGAGTGAGTGAATGAGTGAGTGAATGAGTGAGTTACTGAGTAAGTGAGTTACTAAGTGAGTGAGTTATTGAGTGTTTGACTGAGAGAGTGACTGAGTGATTGAATGAGTGAGTGACTGAATGAGTGAGTGAGTGAATGATTGAGTGAGTGACTTAGTGAGTGACTGAGAGATTTACTGAGTGAGTCAGTTACTAAGTGAGTGAATTTCTGACTGAATGAGTGAGTGAGTCACTGAGTGACTGAGTGAGTGAGTGATTGATTGTCTGACTGAGTGAGTAACAGAGTGAGTGACTGAGTAAGTGACTGAGTGAGTGACTGAGTGAGGTACTGAGTGATTGACTGAGTGAGTGTCTAAGTGAGTGACTGAGTGAGTGACTGAGTGAGTTACTGAGTGAGTAACTGAGTGAATGACTGAGTGATTGACTGAGTGAGTGACTGAGTGAGTGACTGAGTAAGTGACTGAGTGAGTGACTGAGTGAGTGAGTGAGCGGGTGAGTGAATGAATGAGTGAGTGACTTACTGAGTGAGTGACTTACTGAGTGAGTTAGTTACTGTGTGAGTGAGTTACTGAGTGAGTTAGTTACTGAGTGAGTTACTGAGTGAATTACTGAGTGAGTAAGTTACTGAGTTAAATAATTACTGAGTGAGTGACAGAGTGATTGAATGAGTGAGTGAGTGACTGAATGAGTGAGTGAGTGAGTGAGAGAGTGAGTGAGTGACTGAGTGAGTGACTGAGTGAGTGACTGTGAGATTTACTGAGTGAGTGACTGAGTGAGTGACTGAGTGAGGTACTGAGTGATTGACTGAGTGAGTGTCTAAGTGAGTGACTGAGTGAGTGACTGAGTGACTGACTGAGTGAGTGACTGAATGAGTGACTGAGTGAGTGACTGAGTGAGGTACTGAGTGATTGACTGAGTGAGTGTCTAAGTGAGTGACTGAGTGAGTGACTGAGTCAGTGACTGAGTGAGTGACTGAGTGAGTGACTGAGTGAGTGATTGAGTGAGTTACTGAGTGAGTGAGTGAGTGAGCGGGTGAGTGAATGAATGAGTAAGTGACTTACTGAGTGAGTGACTTACTAAGTGAGTTAGTTACTGTGTGAGTGACTTACTGAGTGAGTGACTGAGTGAGTGACTGAGTGAGTGAGCGGGTGAGTGAATGAATGAGTGAGTGACTTACTGAGTGAGTTAGTTACTGTGAGTGAGTTACTGAGTGAGTTAGTTACTGAGTGAGTTACTTAGTTAAATAATTACTGAGTGAGTGAATGAGTGAGTGAATGAGTGGGTGAGTGATTGACTGAGTGAGTGACTGAAAGATTGACTAAATAAGTGACTGAGTGAGTGACTGAGTGAGTGACTGAGTGAGTGAGTGAATGAGTGAGTGAATGAGTGAGTTACTGAGTAAGTGAGTTACTAAGTGAGTGAGTTATTGAGTGTTTGACTGAGAGAGTGACTGAGTGATTGAATGAGTGAGTGACTGAATGAGTGAGTGAGTGAATGATTGAGTGAGTGACTTAGTGAGTGACTGAGAGATTTACTGAGTGAGTCAGTTACTAAGTGAGTGAATTTCTGACTGAATGAGTGAGTGAGTCACTGAGTGACTGAGTGAGTGAGTGATTGATTGTCTGACAGAGTGAGTAACAGAGTGAGTGACTGAGTAAGTGACTGAGTGAGTGACTGAGTGAGGTACTGAGTGATTGACTGAGTGAGTGTCTAAGTGAGTGACTGAGTGAGTGACTGAGTGAGTTACTGAGTGAGTAACTGAGTGAATGACTGAGTGATTGACTGAGTGAGTGACTGAGTGAGTGACTGAGTAAGTGACTGAGTGAGTGACTGAGTGAGTGACTGAGTGACTGACTGAGTGAGTGAATGAGTGAGTGAGTTCCTGAGTGAGTAAATTACTGAGTGAAATAATTACTGAGTGAGTGAATGAGTGAGGGAGTGAGTGAGTGAATGAGTGAGTGAATGAGTCAGTGAGTGAATGAGTGAGGGAGTGAGTGAGGGAGTGAGTGAGTGAGTGAGTGAGTGAATGATTGAGTGAGTGAGTGATTGACTGAGTGAGTTAGTGAGTGAGTGACTCAGTGATTGACTGAGTGGGTGACTGAAAGAGTGACTGAATGAGTGACTGAATGAGTGACTGAGTGAGTGACTGAGTGATTGACTGAGTGAGTGACTGAGTGATTAGTAAGTAGGTGACTGAGTGATTGACTGAGTGAGTGACTGAGTGATTAGTGAGTAGGTGACTGAGTGAGTCACTGAGTGAATGACTGAGTGAGTGAGTTACTGAGTGAATGAGTGATTGAGTGTTTGACTGAGTGAGTGACTGAGTGATTGAATGAGTGAGTGACTGAATGAGTGAGTGAGTGAGAGAGTGAATGAGAGAGTGAGTGAGTGACTGAGTGAGTGACTGAGTGAGTGACTGAGTGAGTGACTGAGTGAGTGACTGAGTGAGTGACTGACTGAGTAACTGAGTGAGTCACTGAGTAAGTGACTGAATGAGTGAGTGGCAGAGTGAGTGAGTTACTAAATGAGTTAGTGATTAAAAGTTTGACTGAGTGAGTGACTAAGTGATTAAATGGGTGAGTGACTGAGTGATTGACTGAGTGAGTGACTGAGTGAGTGACTGAGTGAGTGACTGAGTGATTGACTGAGTGAGTGACTGAGTGAGTGACTGACTGAGTGACTGACTGAGTGACTGACTGAGTAACTGAGTGAGTCACTGAGTCAGTGACTGAATGAGTGAGTGGCAGAGTGAGTGAGTTACTAAATGAGTTAGTGATTAAAAGTTTGACTGAGTGAGTGACTAAGTGAATAAATGGGTGAGTAAATGAGTGATTGACTGAGTGAGTGACTGAGTGAGTGACTGAGTGATTGACTGAGTGAGTGACTGAGTGAGTGACTGAGTGAGTGACTGAGTGAGTGACTGAGTGAGTGACTGAGTGAGTGACTGAGTGACTGACTGAGTGAGTGAATGAGTGAGTGAGTTCCTGAGTAAGTGAATGAGTCAGTGAGTGAATGAGTGAGGGAGTGAGTGAGTGAGTGAGTGAGTGAATGAGTGAGTGAGTGAGTGAGTGAAAGAGTGAGTGAGTGAGTGAGCGGGTGAGTGAATGAATGAGTGAGTGACTTACTGAGTGAGTTAGTTACTGTGTGAGTGAGTTACTGAGTGAGTTAGTTACTGAGTGAGTTAGTTACTGAGTGAGTTACTGAGTGAATTACTGAGTGAGTAAGTTACTGAGTTAAATAATTACTGAGTGAGTGACTGAGTGATTGAATGAGTGAGTGACTGAATGAGTGAGTGAGTGAGTGAGAGAGTGAGTCAGTGACTGAGTGAGTGACTGAGTGAGTGACTGAGTGAGTGACTGTGAGATTTACTGAGTGAGTGACTGAGTGAGTGACTGAGTGAGTGACTGAGTGAGGTACTGGGTGATTGACTGAGTGAGTGTCTAAGTGACTGACTGAGTGAGTGACTGAGTGAGTGATTGACTGAGTGAGTGACTGAGTGAGGTACTGAGTGATTGACTGAGTGAGTGTCTAAGTGAGTGACTGAGTGAGTGACTGAGTGAGTGACTGAGTGAGTGAGTGACTGAGTGAGTGACTGAGTGAGTGACTGAGTGAGTGACTGAGTGAGTGACTGAGTGAGTGACTGAGTGAGTGACTGAGTGAGTGACTGAATGAGTTACTGAGTGAGTGAGTGAGTGAGCGGGTGAGTGAATGAATGAGTAAGTGACTTACTGAGTGAGTGACTTACTAAGTGAGTTAGTTACTGTGTGAGTGAGTTACTGAGTGAGTGACTGAGTGAGTGACTGAGTGAGTTACTGAGTGAGTGACTGAGTGAGTGACTGAGTGAGTGATTGAGTGAGTTACTGAGTGAGTGAGTTACTGAGTGAGTGAGCGGGTGAGTGAATGAATGAGTGAATGACTTACTGAGTGAGTTAGTTACTGTGAGTGAGTTACTGAGTGAGTTAGTTACTGAGTGAGTTACTTAGTTAAATAATTACTGAGTGAGTGAATGAGTGAGTGAATGAGTGGGTGAGTGAGTGACTGAGTGAGTGAGTTACTGGGTGAGTGAGTGGCTGAGTGATTGACTGAGTGAGTGACTGAAAGATTGACTAAATAAGTGACTGAGTGAGTGACTGAGTGAGTGACTGAGTGAGTGACTTAATGAGTGAGTGAATGAGTGAGTTACTGAGTAAGTGAGTTACTAAGTGAGTGAGTTATTGAGTGTTTGACTGAGAGAGTGACTGAGTGATTGAATGAGTGAGTGACTGAATAAGTGAGTGAGTGAATGATTGAGTGAGTGACTTAGTGAGTGACTGAGAGATTTACTGAGTGATTCAGTTACTAAGTGAGTGAATTTCTGAGTGAATGAGTGAGTGAGTCACTGAGTGACTGAGTGAGTGAGTGATTGATTGTCTGACTGAGTGAGTAACAGAGTGAGTGACTGAGTAAGTGACTGAGTGAGTGACTGAGTGAGGTACTGAGTGATTGACTGAGTGAGTGTCTAAGTGAGTGACTGAGTGAGTGACTGAGTGAGTTACTGAGTGAGTGACTGAGTGAGTGACTGAGTGAGTGACTGAGTGAGTGACTGAGTGAGTGACTGAGTGAGTGACTGAGTGAGTGACTGAGTGAGTGACTGAGTGAGTGACTGAGTGAGTCACTGAGTGAGTAAATGAATGAGTGAGTGACTGAGTGAGTGAGTTACTGAGTGACTGAGTTACTGAGTGAGTTACTGAGTGAGTAAGTTACTAAATGAGTTAGTGATTAAAAGTTTGACTGAGTGAGTGACTAAGTGATTAAATGAGTGAGTGACTGAGTGATTGACTGAGTGAGTGACTGAGTGAGTGACTGAGTAAGTGACTGAGTGAGTGACTGAGTGAGTGACTGAGTGACTGACTGAGTGAGTGAATGAGTGAGTGAGTTCCTGAGTGAGTAAATTACTGAGTGAAATAATTACTGAGTGAGTGAATGAGTGAGGGAGTGAGTGAGTGAATGAGTGAGTGAATGAGTCAGTGAGTGAATGAGTGAGGGAGTGAGTGAGGGAGTGAGTGAGTGAGTGAGTGAGTGAATGATTGAGTGAGTGAGTGAGTGATTGACTGAGTGAGTTAGTGAGTGAGTGAGTGACTCAGTGATTGACTGAGTGGGTGACTGAAAGAGTGACTGAATGAGTGACTGAATGAGTGACTGAGTGAGTGACTGAGTGATTTACTGAGTGAATGACTGAGTGATTAGTGAGTAGGTGACTGAGTGATTGACTGATTGAGTGACTGAGTGATTAGTGAGTAGGTGACTGAGTGAGTCATTGAGTGAATGACTGAGTGAGTGAGTTACTGAGCGAATGAGTGATTGAGTGATTGACTGAGTGAGTGACTGAGTGATTGAATGAGTGAGTGACTGAATGAGTGAGTGAGTGAGAGAGTGAGTGAGAGAGTGAGTGAGTGACTGAGTGAGTGACTGAGTGAGTGACTGAGTGAGTGACTGAGTGAGTGACAGAGAGATTTACTGAGTAAGTGCTGAGTGAGTGACTGAGTGAGTGAGTGAGTGAGTGTGTGATTGACTGAGTGGGTGACTGAAAGAGTGACTGAGTGAGTGACTGAGTGAGTGACTGAGTGAGTGACTGAGTGAGTTACTGAGTGAGTGACTGAGTGAGTGACTGAGTGAGTGACTGAGTGAGTGACTGAGTGAGTGACTGAGTGAGTGACTGAGTGAGTCACTGAGTGAGTAAATGAATGAGTGAGTGACTGAGTGAGTGAGTTACTGAGTGACTGAGTTACTGAGTGAGTTACTGAGTGAGTAAGTTACTAAATGAGTTAGTGATTAAAAGTTTGACTGAGTGAGTGACTAAGTGATTAAATGAGTGAGTGACTGAGTGATTGACTGAGTGAGTGACTGAGTGAGTGACTGAGTAAGTGACTGAGTGAGTGACTGAGTGAGTGACTGAGTGACTGACTGAGTGAGTGAATGAGTGAGTGAGTTCCTGAGTGAGTAAATTACTGAGTGAAATAATTACTGAGTGAGTGAATGAGTGAGGGAGTGAGTGAGTGAATGAGTGAGTGAATGAGTCAGTGAGTGAATGAGTGAGGGAGTGAGTGAGGGAGTGAGTGAGTGAGTGAGTGAGTGAATGATTGAGTGAGTGAGTGATTGACTGAGTGAGTTAGTGAGTGAGTGAGTGACTCAGTGATTGACTGAGTGGGTGACTGAAAGAGTGACTGAATGAGTGACTGAATGAGTGACTGAGTGAGTGACTGAGTGATTGACTGAGTGAGTGACTGAGTGATTAGTGAGTAGGTGACTGAGTGATTGACTGATTGAGTGACTGAGTGATTAGTGAGTAGGTGACTGAGTGAGTCATTGAGTGAATGACTGAGTGAGTGAGTTACTGAGCGAATGAATGATTGAGTGTTTGACTGAGTGAGTGACTGAGTGATTGAATGAGTGAGTGACTGAATGAGTGAGTGAGTGAGAGAGTGAGTGAGAGAGTGAGTGAGTGACTGAGTGAGTGACTGAGTGAGTGACTGAGTGAGTGACAGAGAGATTTACTGAGTAAGTGCTGAGTGAGTGACTGAGTGAGTGAGTGAGTGAGTGTGTGATTGACTGAGTGGGTGACTGAAAGAGTGACTGAATGAGTGACTGAATGAGTGACTGAGTGAGTGACTGAGTGATTGACTGAGTGAGTGACTGAGTGATTAGTGAGTAGGTGACTGAGTGAGTCACTGAGTGAGTGACTGAGTGATTGACTGAGTGAGTGACTGAGTGATTAGTGAGTAGGTGACTGAGTGAGTCACTGAGTGAATGACTGATTGAGTGATTAAGTGAGTGACTGAGTGAGTTACTGAGTGAGTGAGTTACTGAGTGAGTGAGCGGGTGAGTGAGTGAGTGAGTGAGTGATTGATTGTCTGACTGAGTGAGTGACAGAGTGATTGACTGAGTAAATGACTGAGTGAGTGACTGAGTGAGGTACTGAGTGATTGACTGAGTGAGTGTCTAAGTGAGTGACTGAGTGAGTGACTGAGTGAGTGACTGAGTGAGTGACTGAGTGAGTGACTGAGTGAGTCACTGAGTGATTGACTGAATGAGTGAGTGACTGAGTGAGTGAGTTACTGAGTGAGTTACTGAGTGAGTAAGTTACTGAGTTAAATAATTACTGAGTGAGTGAATGAGTGAGTGAGTGAGTGAGTGACTGAGTGAGTGAGTTACTGAGTGAGTGATTGAATGAGTGAGTGAGTGAGTTACTGAGTAAGTGAGTTACTAAGTGAGTGAGTGATTGAGTGTTTGACTGAGTGAGTGACTGAGTGATTGAATGAGTGAGTGACTGAATAAGTGAGTGAGTGAGAGAGTGAGTGAGTGACTGAGTGAGTGACTGAGAGATTTACTGAGTGAGTCAGTTACTAAGTGAGTGAATTTCTGAGTGAGTGAGTGAGTCACTGAGTGACTGAGTGAGTGAGTGATTGATTGTCTGACTGAGTGAGTGACAGAGTGAGTGACTGAGTAAATGACTGAGTGAGTGACTGAGTGAGGTACTGAGTGATTGATTGAGTGAGTGTCTAAGTGAGTGACTGAGTGAGTGACTGAGTGAGTGACTGAGTGAGTGACTGAGTGAGTCTCTGAGTGAGTGAATGAATGAGTGAGTGACTGAGTGAGTGAGTTACTGAGTGAGTGAATGAGTGAGTGAGTGAGTGACTGAGTGAGTGAGTTACTGAGTGAGTGAATGAGTGAGTGAGTGACTGAGTGAGTGAGTTACTGAGTAAGTGAGTTACTAAGTGAGTGAGTGATTGAGTGTTTGACTGAGTGAGTGACTGAGTGATTGAATGAGTGAGTGACTGAATGAGTGAGTGAGTGAGTGAGAGAGTGAGTGAGTGACTGAGTGAGTGACTGAGTGAGTGACTGAGTGAGTGACTGAGTGAGTGACTGTGAGATTTACTGAGTGAGTGACTGAGTGAGTGACTGAGTGAGTGACTGAGTGAGTGACTGAGTGAGTGACTGAGTGAGTGACTGAGTGAGGTACTGAGTGATTGACTGAGTGAGTGTCTAAGTGAGTGACTGAGTGAGTGACTGAGTGACTGACTGAGTGAGTGACTGAGTGAGTGACTGAGTGAGGTACTGAGTGATAGACTGAGTGAGTGTCTAAGTGAGTGACTGAGTGAGTGACTGAGTGAGTGACTGAGTGAGTGACTGAGTGAGTGACTGAGTGAGTGACTGAGTGAGTGACTAAGTGAGTGACTGAGTGAGTGACTGAGTGAGTTACTGAGTGAGTGAGTTACTGAGTGAGTGAGTGAGCGGGTGAGTGAATGAATGAGTAAGAGACTTACTGAGTGAGTGACTTACTAAGTGAGTTAGGTACTGTGTGAGTGAGTTACTGAGTGAGTGACTGAGTGAGTGACAGAGTGAGTTACTGAGTGAGTGAGTGAATGAGTTAGTGAGTGACTGAGTGAGTTACTGAGTGAGTGAGTTACTGAGTGATTGACTGAAAGATTGACTAAATGAGTGACTGAGTGAGTGAATGAGTGAGTGACTGAGCAAGTGACTGAGTGAGTGACTGAATGAGTGAGTGAATGAGTGAGTTACTGAGTAAGTGAGTCACTGAGTGAGTGAGTGATTGAGTGTTTGACTGAGTGAGTGACTGAGTGATTGAATGAGTGAGTGACTGAATGAGTGAGTGAGTGAGTGAGAGAGTGAGTGAGTGACTGAGTGAGTGACTGAGAGATTTACTGAGTGAGTGGCTGAGTGAGTGACTGAGTGAGTGACTGAGTGAGTCACTAAGTGAGTGACTGAATGAGTGATTGACAGAGTGAGTGAGTTACTAAATGAGTTAGTGATTAAAAGTTTGACTGAGTCAGTGACTGAGTGATTGCCTGAGTGAGTGACTGAGTGAGTGACTGAGTGAGTGACTGAGTGAGTGACTAAGTGACCGAATGAGTGACTGACTGAGTGAGTGAATGAGTGAGTGAGTTCCTGAGTGAGTAAATTACTGAGTGAAATAATTACTGAGTGAGTGAATGAGTGAGGGAGTGAGTGAGTGAATGAGTGAGTGAATGAGTCAGTGAGTGAATGAGTGAGGGAGTGAGTGAGTGAGTGAGTGATTGACTGAGTGATTGACTGAGTGATTGACTGAGTGAGTGACTGAGTGATTAGTGAGTAGGTGACTGAGTGAGTCATGAGTGAATGACTGAGTAAGTGATTTACTGATCGAGTGAGTGATTGAGTGTTTGACTGAGTGAGTGACTTATTGAGTCAATGAGTGAATGACTGAGTGAGTGACTGATTGAGTGACTAAGTGAGTGACTGAGTGAGTGACTGAGTGAGTGACTGAGTGAGTTACTGAGTGAGTGAGTTACTGAGTGAGTGAGTGAGTGAGCGGGTGAGTGAATGAATGAGTGAGTGACTTACTGAGTGAGTGACTTACTGAGTGAGTTAGTTACTGTGTGAGTGAGTTACTGAGTGAGTTAGTTACTGATGAGGTACTGAGTGAGTTACTGAGTGAGTAAGTTACTGAGTTAATTAATTACTGAGTGAGTGAATGAGTGAGTGAATGAGTGAGTGAGTGACTGAGTGAGTGAGTTACTGGGTGAGTGAGTGACTGAGTGATTGACTGAGTGAGTGACTGAGTGAGTCACTGAGTGAGTGACTGAGTGAGTGACTGAGTGAGTGACTGATTGAGTGACTAAGTGAGTGACTGAAAGATTGACTAAATGAGTGACTGAGTGAGTGACTGAGTGAGTGACTGAGTGAGTGACTGAGTGAGTTACTGAGTGAGTGAGTTACTGAGTGAGTGAGTGAGTGAGCGGGTGAGTGAATGAATGAGTAAGTGACTTACTGAGTGAGTGACTTACTAAGTGAGTTAGTTACTGTGTGAGTGAGTTACTGAGTGAGTGACTGAGTGAGTGACTGAGTGAGTTAATGAGTGAGTGAGTGAGCGGGTGAGTGAATGAATGAGTGATTGACTCACTGAGTGAGTGACTTACTGAGTGAGTTAGTTACTGTTTGAGTGAGTTACTGAGTGAGTGAGTGAGCTACTGAGTGAGTTACTTAGTGAGTAAGTTACTGAGTTAAATAATTAGTGAATGAGTGAGTGAGTGACTGAGTGATTGACTGAGTGAGTGACTGAAAGATTGACTAAATGAATGAGTGAGTGAGTGACTGAGTGATTGAATGAGTGAGTGACTGAATAAGTGAGTGAGTGAAAGAGTGAGTGAGTGACTTAGTGAGTGACTGAGAGGTTTACTGAGTGAGTCAGTTACTAAGTGAGTGAATTTCTGAGTGAGTCACTGAGTGACTGAGTGACTGAGTGATTGATTGTCTGACTGAGTGAGTGACAGAGTGAGTGACTGAGTAAGTGACCGAGTGAGTGACTGAGTGAGGTACTGAGTGATTGACTGAGTGAGTGTCTAAGTGAGTGACTGAGTGAGTGACTGAGTGAGTCACTGAGTGAGTGACTGAATGAGTGAGTGACTGAGTGAGTGAGTTACTGGGTGATTGAGTTACTGAGTGAGAGTCTGAGTGAGTAAATTACTGAGTTAAATAATTACTGAGTGAGTGAATGAGTGAGTGAGTGAGTGACTGAGTGATTGACTGAGTGAGTGACTGAGTGAGTGACTGAGTGAGTGACTTAGCGAGTGACTGAGTGAGTGACTGAATGAGTGCTTGAACGAGTGCTTAAACGAGTGAGTGAGTTACTGAGTAAGTGAGTTACTAAGTGAGTGAGTGATTGAGTGTTTGACTGAGTGAGTGACTGAGTAATTGAATGAGTGAGTGAGTGAGAGAGTGAGTGAGTGAATGAGTGAGTGACTGAGAGTTTTACTGAGTGAGTGACTGAGTGAGTGACTGAGTGAGTGACTGAGTGAGTGACTGAGTGAGTGACTGAGGAGTGACTGAGTGAGTGAGTGACAGAGTGAGTGAGTTACTAAATGAGTTAGTGATTAAAAGTTTGACTGAGTGAGTGACTAAGTGAGTGACTGAGTGATTGACTGAGTGAGTGACTGAGTGAGTGACTGAGTGATTGACTGAGTGAGTGACTGAGTGAGTGACTGAGTGAGTAACTGAGTGAGTGACTGAATGAGTGACTAAGTGAGTGAATGAGTGAGTGGCGTAGTGAGTGTATGAGTGACTGAGTGAGTGAGTGAATGAGTGAGTAAATTACTGAGTGAAATAATTACTGAGTGAGTGAATGAGTGAGGGAGTGAGTGAGTGAATGAGTGAGTGAATGAGTCAGTGAGTGAATGAGTGAGGGAGTGAGTGAGTGAGTGAATGAGTGAATGATTAAGTGAGTGAGTGAGTGACTGAGTTAGTTTGTGAGTGAGTGACTGAGTGAGTCACTGAGTGAGTGACTGAATGACTGAGTGATAGAGTGAGTGAGTTACTAAATGAGTTAGTGATTAAAAGTTTGACTGATTGAGTGACTAAGTGAGTGACTGAGTGATTGACTGAGTGAGTGACTGAGTGAGTGACTGAGTGATTGACTGAGTGAGTGACTGAGTGACTGACGGAGTGAGTAACTGAGTGAGTGACTGAGTGAGTGACTAAGTGAGTGAATGAGTGAGTGGCTTAGTGAGTGAATGAGTGACTGAGTGAGTGAGTGAATGAGTGAGTGTGTTCCTGAGTGAGTAAATTACTGAGTGAAATAATTACTGAGTGAGTGAATGAGTGAGGGAGTGAGTGAGTGAGTGAGTGAATGAGTCAGTGAGTGAATGAGTGAGGGAGTGAGTGAGTGTGTGAGTGAGTGAATGATTAAGTGAGTGAGTGAGTGACTGAGTGAGTTAGTGAGTGAGTGACTGAGTGATTGACTGAGTGGGTGACTGAAAGAGTGACTGAATGAGTGACTGAATGAGTGACTGAGTGAGTGACTGAGTGATTAACTGAGGGAGTGACTGAGTGATTAGTGAGTAGGTGACTGAGTGAGTCACTGAGTGAATGACTGAGTGAGTGAGTTACTGAGCGAGTGAGTGATTGAGTGTTTGACTGAGTGAGTGACTGAGTGAGTGACTGATTGAGTGACTAATTGAGTGACTGAGTAAGTGACTGAGTGAGTGACTGAGTGAGTGACTGAGTGACTGACTGAGTGAGTGAATGAGTGAGTGAGTTCCTGAGTGAGTAAATTACTGAGTGAAATAATTACTGAGTGAGTGAATGAGTGAGGGAGTGAGTGAGTGAATGAGTGAGTGAATGAGTCAGTGAGTGAATGAGTGAGGGAGTGAGTGAGGGAGTGAGTGAGTGAGTGAGTGAGTGAATGATTGAGTGAGTGAGTGATTGACTGAGTGAGTTAGTGAGTGAGTGAGTGACTCAGTGATTGACTGAGTGGGTGACTGAAAGAGTGACTGAATGAGTGACTGAATGAGTTACTGAGTGAGTGACTGAGTGATTGACTGAGTGAGTGACTGAGTGATTAGTGAGTAGGTGACTGAGTGATTGACTGATTGAGTGACTGAGTGATTAGTGAGTAGGTGACTGAGTGAGTCATTGAGTGAATGACTGAGTGAGTGAGTTACTGAGCGAATGAATGATTGAGTGTTTGACTGAGTGAGTGACTGAGTGATTGAATGAGTGAGTGACTGAATGAGTGAGTGAGTGAGAGAGTGAGTGAGAGAGTGAGTGAGTGACTGAGTGAGTGACTGAGTGAGTGACTGAGTGAGTGACAGAGAGATTTACTGAGTAAGTGCTGAGTGAGTGACTGAGTGAGTGAGTGAGTGAGTGTGTGATTGACTGAGTGGGTGACTGAAAGAGTGACTGAATGAGTGACTGAATGAGTGACTGAGTGAGTGACTGAGTGATTGACTGAGTGAGTGACTGAGTGATTAGTGAGTAGGTGACTGAGTGAGTCACTGAGTGAGTGACTGAGTGATTGACTGAGTGAGTGACTGAGTGATTAGTGAGTAGGTGACTGAGTGAGTCACTGAGTGAATGACTGATTGAGTGATTAAGTGAGTGACTGAGTGAGTTACTGAGTGAGTGAGTTACTGAGTGAGTGAGCGGGTGAGTGAGTGAGTGAGTGAGTGATTGATTGTCTGACTGAGTGAGTGACAGAGTGATTGACTGAGTAAATGACTGAGTGAGTGACTGAGTGAGGTACTGAGTGATTGACTGAGTGAGTGTCTAAGTGAGTGACTGAGTGAGTGACTGAGTGAGTGACTGAGTGAGTGACTGAGTGAGTGACTGAGTGAGTCACTGAGTGATTGACTGAATGAGTGAGTGACTGAGTGAGTGAGTTACTGAGTGAGTTACTGAGTGAGTAAGTTACTGAGTTAAATAATTACTGAGTGAGTGAATGAGTGAGTGAGTGAGTGAGTGACTGAGTGAGTGAGTTACTGAGTGAGTGATTGAATGAGTGAGTGAGTGAGTTACTGAGTAAGTGAGTTACTAAGTGAGTGAGTGATTGAGTGTTTGACTGAGTGAGTGACTGAGTGATTGAATGAGTGAGTGACTGAATAAGTGAGTGAGTGAGAGAGTGAGTGAGTGACTGAGTGAGTGACTGAGAGATTTACTGAGTGAGTCAGTTACTAAGTGAGTGAATTTCTGAGTGAGTGAGTGAGTCACTGAGTGACTGAGTGAGTGAGTGATTGATTGTCTGACTGAGTGAGTGACAGAGTGAGTGACTGAGTAAATGACTGAGTGAGTGACTGAGTGAGGTACTGAGTGATTGATTGAGTGAGTGTCTAAGTGAGTGACTGAGTGAGTGACTGAGTGAGTGACTGAGTGAGTGACTGAGTGAGTCTCTGAGTGAGTGAATGAATGAGTGAGTGACTGAGTGAGTGAGTTACTGAGTGAGTGAATGAGTGAGTGAGTGAGTGACTGAGTGAGTGAGTTACTGAGTGAGTGAATGAGTGAGTGAGTGACTGAGTGAGTGAGTTACTGAGTAAGTGAGTTACTAAGTGAGTGAGTGATTGAGTGTTTGACTGAGTGAGTGACTGAGTGATTGAATGAGTGAGTGACTGAATGAGTGAGTGAGTGAGTGAGAGAGTGAGTGAGTGACTGAGTGAGTGACTGAGTGAGTGACTGAGTGAGTGACTGAGTGAGTGACTGTGAGATTTACTGAGTGAGTGACTGAGTGAGTGACTGAGTGAGTGACTGAGTGAGTGACTGAGTGAGTGACTGAGTGAGTGACTGAGTGAGGTACTGAGTGATTGACTGAGTGAGTGTCTAAGTGAGTGACTGAGTGAGTGACTGAGTGACTGACTGAGTGAGTGACTGAGTGAGTGACTGAGTGAGGTACTGAGTGATAGACTGAGTGAGTGTCTAAGTGAGTGACTGAGTGAGTGACTGAGTGAGTGACTGAGTGAGTGACTGAGTGAGTGACTGAGTGAGTGACTGAGTGAGTGACTAAGTGAGTGACTGAGTGAGTGACTGAGTGAGTTACTGAGTGAGTGAGTTACTGAGTGAGTGACTGAGTGACTGACTGAGTGAGTGACTGAGTGAGTGACTGAGTGAGGTACTGAGTGATAGACTGAGTGAGTGTCTAAGTGAGTGACTGAGTGAGTGACTGAGTGAGTGACTGAGTGAGTGACTGAGTGAGTGACTGAGTGAGTGACTGAGTGAGTGACTAAGTGAGTGACTGAGTGAGTGACTGAGTGAGTTACTGAGTGAGTGAGTTACTGAGTGAGTGAGTGAGCGGGTGAGTGAATGAATGAGTAAGAGACTTACTGAGTGAGTGACTTACTAAGTGAGTTAGGTACTGTGTGAGTGAGTTACTGAGTGAGTGACTGAGTGAGTGACAGAGTGAGTTACTGAGTGAGTGAGTGAATGAGTTAGTGAGTGACTGAGTGAGTTACTGAGTGAGTGAGTTACTGAGTGATTGACTGAAAGATTGACTAAATGAGTGACTGAGTGAGTGAATGAGTGAGTGACTGAGCAAGTGACTGAGTGAGTGACTGAATGAGTGAGTGAATGAGTGAGTTACTGAGTAAGTGAGTCACTGAGTGAGTGAGTGATTGAGTGTTTGACTGAGTGAGTGACTGAGTGATTGAATGAGTGAGTGACTGAATGAGTGAGTGAGTGAGTGAGAGAGTGAGTGAGTGACTGAGTGAGTGACTGAGAGATTTACTGAGTGAGTGGCTGAGTGAGTGACTGAGTGAGTGACTGAGTGAGTCACTAAGTGAGTGACTGAATGTGTGATTGACAGAGTGAGTGAGTTACTAAATGAGTTAGTGATTAAAAGTTTGACTGAGTCAGTGACTGAGTGATTGCCTGAGTGAGTGACTGAGTGAGTGACTGAGTGAGTGACTGAGTGAGTGACTAAGTGACCGAATGAGTGACTGACTGAGTGAGTGAATGAGTGAGTGAGTTCCTGAGTGAGTAAATTACTGAGTGAAATAATTACTGAGTGAGTGAATGAGTGAGGGAGTGAGTGAGTGAATGAGTGAGTGAATGAGTCAGTGAGTGAATGAGTGAGGGAGTGAGTGAGTGAGTGAGTGATTGACTGAGTGATTGACTGAGTGATTGACTGAGTGAGTGACTGAGTGATTAGTGAGTAGGTGACTGAGTGAGTCATGAGTGAATGACTGAGTAAGTGATTTACTGATCGAGTGAGTGATTGAGTGTTTGACTGAGTGAGTGACTTATTGAGTCAATGAGTGAATGACTGAGTGAGTGACTGATTGAGTGACTAAGTGAGTGACTGAGTGAGTGACTGAGTGAGTGACTGAGTGAGTTACTGAGTGAGTGAGTTACTGAGTGAGTGAGTGAGTGAGCGGGTGAGTGAATGAATGAGTGAGTGACTTACTGAGTGAGTGACTTACTGAGTGAGTTAGTTACTGTGTGAGTGAGTTACTGAGTGAGTTAGTTACTGATGAGGTACTGAGTGAGTTACTGAGTGAGTAAGTTACTGAGTTAATTAATTACTGAGTGAGTGAATGAGTGAGTGAATGAGTGAGTGAGTGACTGAGTGAGTGAGTTACTGGGTGAGTGAGTGACTGAGTGATTGACTGAGTGAGTGACTGAGTGAGTCACTGAGTGAGTGACTGAGTGAGTGACTGAGTGAGTGACTGATTGAGTGACTAAGTGAGTGACTGAAAGATTGACTAAATGAGTGACTGAGTGAGTGACTGAGTGAGTGACTGAGTGAGTGACTGAGTGAGTTACTGAGTGAGTGAGTTACTGAGTGAGTGAGTGAGTGAGCGGGTGAGTGAATGAATGAGTAAGTGACTTACTGAGTGAGTGACTTACTAAGTGAGTTAGTTACTGTGTGAGTGAGTTACTGAGTGAGTGACTGAGTGAGTGACTGAGTGAGTTAATGAGTGAGTGAGTGAGCGGGTGAGTGAATGAATGAGTGATTGACTCACTGAGTGAGTGACTTACTGAGTGAGTTAGTTACTGTTTGAGTGAGTTACTGAGTGAGTGAGTGAGCTACTGAGTGAGTTACTTAGTGAGTAAGTTACTGAGTTAAATAATTAGTGAATGAGTGAGTGAGTGACTGAGTGATTGACTGAGTGAGTGACTGAAAGATTGACTAAATGAATGAGTGAGTGAGTGACTGAGTGATTGAATGAGTGAGTGACTGAATAAGTGAGTGAGTGAAAGAGTGAGTGAGTGACTTAGTGAGTGACTGAGAGGTTTACTGAGTGAGTCAGTTACTAAGTGAGTGAATTTCTGAGTGAGTCACTGAGTGACTGAGTGACTGAGTGATTGATTGTCTGACTGAGTGAGTGACAGAGTGAGTGACTGAGTAAGTGACCGAGTGAGTGACTGAGTGAGGTACTGAGTGATTGACTGAGTGAGTGTCTAAGTGAGTGACTGAGTGAGTGACTGAGTGAGTCACTGAGTGAGTGACTGAATGAGTGAGTGACTGAGTGAGTGAGTTACTGGGTGATTGAGTTACTGAGTGAGAGTCTGAGTGAGTAAATTACTGAGTTAAATAATTACTGAGTGAGTGAATGAGTGAGTGAGTGAGTGACTGAGTGATTGACTGAGTGAGTGACTGAGTGAGTGACTGAGTGAGTGACTTAGCGAGTGACTGAGTGAGTGACTGAATGAGTGCTTGAACGAGTGCTTAAACGAGTGAGTGAGTTACTGAGTAAGTGAGTTACTAAGTGAGTGAGTGATTGAGTGTTTGACTGAGTGAGTGACTGAGTAATTGAATGAGTGAGTGAGTGAGAGAGTGAGTGAGTGAATGAGTGAGTGACTGAGAGTTTTACTGAGTGAGTGACTGAGTGAGTGACTGAGTGAGTGACTGAGTGAGTGACTGAGTGAGTGACTGAGGAGTGACTGAGTGAGTGAGTGACAGAGTGAGTGAGTTACTAAATGAGTTAGTGATTAAAAGTTTGACTGAGTGAGTGACTAAGTGAGTGACTGAGTGATTGACTGAGTGAGTGACTGAGTGAGTGACTGAGTGATTGACTGAGTGAGTGACTGAGTGAGTGACTGAGTGAGTAACTGAGTGAGTGACTGAATGAGTGACTAAGTGAGTGAATGAGTGAGTGGCGTAGTGAGTGTATGAGTGACTGAGTGAGTGAGTGAATGAGTGAGTAAATTACTGAGTGAAATAATTACTGAGTGAGTGAATGAGTGAGGGAGTGAGTGAGTGAATGAGTGAGTGAATGAGTCAGTGAGTGAATGAGTGAGGGAGTGAGTGAGTGAGTGAATGAGTGAATGATTAAGTGAGTGAGTGAGTGACTGAGTTAGTTTGTGAGTGAGTGACTGAGTGAGTCACTGAGTGAGTGACTGAATGACTGAGTGATAGAGTGAGTGAGTTACTAAATGAGTTAGTGATTAAAAGTTTGACTGATTGAGTGACTAAGTGAGTGACTGAGTGATTGACTGAGTGAGTGACTGAGTGAGTGACTGAGTGATTGACTGAGTGAGTGACTGAGTGACTGACGGAGTGAGTAACTGAGTGAGTGACTGAGTGAGTGACTAAGTGAGTGAATGAGTGAGTGGCTTAGTGAGTGAATGAGTGACTGAGTGAGTGAGTGAATGAGTGAGTGTGTTCCTGAGTGAGTAAATTACTGAGTGAAATAATTACTGAGTGAGTGAATGAGTGAGGGAGTGAGTGAGTGAGTGAGTGAATGAGTCAGTGAGTGAATGAGTGAGGGAGTGAGTGAGTGTGTGAGTGAGTGAATGATTAAGTGAGTGAGTGAGTGACTGAGTGAGTTAGTGAGTGAGTGACTGAGTGATTGACTGAGTGGGTGACTGAAAGAGTGACTGAATGAGTGACTGAATGAGTGACTGAGTGAGTGACTGAGTGATTAACTGAGGGAGTGACTGAGTGATTAGTGAGTAGGTGACTGAGTGAGTCACTGAGTGAATGACTGAGTGAGTGAGTTACTGAGCGAGTGAGTGATTGAGTGTTTGACTGAGTGAGTGACTGAGTGAGTGACTGATTGAGTGACTAATTGAGTGACTGAGTAAGTGACTGAGTGAGTGACTGAGTGAGTGACTGAGTGACTGACTGAGTGAGTGAATGAGTGAGTGAGTTCCTGAGTGAGTAAATTACTGAGTGAAATAATTACTGAGTGAGTGAATGAGTGAGGGAGTGAGTGAGTGAATGAGTGAGTGAATGAGTCAGTGAGTGAATGAGTGAGGGAGTGAGTGAGGGAGTGAGTGAGTGAGTGAGTGAGTGAATGATTGAGTGAGTGAGTGATTGACTGAGTGAGTTAGTGAGTGAGTGAGTGACTCAGTGATTGACTGAGTGGGTGACTGAAAGAGTGACTGAATGAGTGACTGAATGAGTTACTGAGTGAGTGACTGAGTGATTGACTGAGTGAGTGACTGAGTGATTAGTGAGTAGGTGACTGAGTGATTGACTGATTGAGTGACTGAGTGATTAGTGAGTAGGTGACTGAGTGAGTCATTGAGTGAATGACTGAGTGAGTGAGTTACTGAGCGAATGAATGATTGAGTGTTTGACTGAGTGAGTGACTGAGTGATTGAATGAGTGAGTGACTGAATGAGTGAGTGAGTGAGAGAGTGAGTGAGAGAGTGAGTGAGTGACTGAGTGAGTGACTGAGTGAGTGACTGAGTGAGGTACTGAGTGATTGACTGAGTGAGTGTCTAAGTGAGTGACTGAGTGAGTGACTGAGTGACTGACTGAGTGAGTGACTGAGTGAGTGACTGAGTGAGGTACTGAGTGATAGACTGAGTGAGTGTCTAAGTGAGTGACTGAGTGAGTGACTGAGTGAGTGACTGAGTGAGTGACTGAGTGAGTGACTGAGTGAGTGACTGAGTGAGTGACTAAGTGAGTGACTGAGTGAGTGACTGAGTGAGTTACTGAGTGAGTGAGTTACTGAGTGAGTGAGTGAGCGGGTGAGTGAATGAATGAGTAAGAGACTTACTGAGTGAGTGACTTACTAAGTGAGTTAGGTACTGTGTGAGTGAGTTACTGAGTGAGTGACTGAGTGAGTGACAGAGTGAGTTACTGAGTGAGTGAGTGAATGAGTTAGTGAGTGACTGAGTGAGTTACTGAGTGAGTGAGTTACTGAGTGATTGACTGAAAGATTGACTAAATGAGTGACTGAGTGAGTGAATGAGTGAGTGACTGAGCAAGTGACTGAGTGAGTGACTGAATGAGTGAGTGAATGAGTGAGTTACTGAGTAAGTGAGTCACTGAGTGAGTGAGTGATTGAGTGTTTGACTGAGTGAGTGACTGAGTGATTGAATGAGTGAGTGACTGAATGAGTGAGTGAGTGAGTGAGAGAGTGAGTGAGTGACTGAGTGAGTGACTGAGAGATTTACTGAGTGAGTGGCTGAGTGAGTGACTGAGTGAGTGACTGAGTGAGTCACTAAGTGAGTGACTGAATGAGTGATTGACAGAGTGAGTGAGTTACTAAATGAGTTAGTGATTAAAAGTTTGACTGAGTCAGTGACTGAGTGATTGCCTGAGTGAGTGACTGAGTGAGTGACTGAGTGAGTGACTGAGTGAGTGACTAAGTGACCGAATGAGTGACTGACTGAGTGAGTGAATGAGTGAGTGAGTTCCTGAGTGAGTAAATTACTGAGTGAAATAATTACTGAGTGAGTGAATGAGTGAGGGAGTGAGTGAGTGAATGAGTGAGTGAATGAGTCAGTGAGTGAATGAGTGAGGGAGTGAGTGAGTGAGTGAGTGATTGACTGAGTGATTGACTGAGTGATTGACTGAGTGAGTGACTGAGTGATTAGTGAGTAGGTGACTGAGTGAGTCATGAGTGAATGACTGAGTAAGTGATTTACTGATCGAGTGAGTGATTGAGTGTTTGACTGAGTGAGTGACTTATTGAGTCAATGAGTGAATGACTGAGTGAGTGACTGATTGAGTGACTAAGTGAGTGACTGAGTGAGTGACTGAGTGAGTGACTGAGTGAGTTACTGAGTGAGTGAGTTACTGAGTGAGTGAGTGAGTGAGCGGGTGAGTGAATGAATGAGTGAGTGAGTGACTGAGTGATTGACTGAGTGAGTGACTGAGTGAGTGACTGAGTGAGTGACTTAGCGAGTGACTGAGTGAGTGACTGAATGAGTGCTTGAACGAGTGCTTAAACGAGTGAGTGAGTTACTGAGTAAGTGAGTTACTAAGTGAGTGAGTGATTGAGTGTTTGACTGAGTGAGTGACTGAGTAATTGAATGAGTGAGTGAGTGAGAGAGTGAGTGAGTGAATGAGTGAGTGACTGAGAGTTTTACTGAGTGAGTGACTGAGTGAGTGACTGAGTGAGTGACTGAGTGAGTGACTGAGTGAGTGACTGAGGAGTGACTGAGTGAGTGAGTGACAGAGTGAGTGAGTTACTAAATGAGTTAGTGATTAAAAGTTTGACTGAGTGAGTGACTAAGTGAGTGACTGAGTGATTGACTGAGTGAGTGACTGAGTGAGTGACTGAGTGATTGACTGAGTGAGTGACTGAGTGAGTGACTGAGTGAGTAACTGAGTGAGTGACTGAATGAGTGACTAAGTGAGTGAATGAGTGAGTGGCGTAGTGAGTGTATGAGTGACTGAGTGAGTGAGTGAATGAGTGAGTAAATTACTGAGTGAAATAATTACTGAGTGAGTGAATGAGTGAGGGAGTGAGTGAGTGAATGAGTGAGTGAATGAGTCAGTGAGTGAATGAGTGAGGGAGTGAGTGAGTGAGTGAATGAGTGAATGATTAAGTGAGTGAGTGAGTGACTGAGTTAGTTTGTGAGTGAGTGACTGAGTGAGTCACTGAGTGAGTGACTGAATGACTGAGTGATAGAGTGAGTGAGTTACTAAATGAGTTAGTGATTAAAAGTTTGACTGATTGAGTGACTAAGTGAGTGACTGAGTGATTGACTGAGTGAGTGACTGAGTGAGTGACTGAGTGATTGACTGAGTGAGTGACTGAGTGACTGACGGAGTGAGTAACTGAGTGAGTGACTGAGTGAGTGACTAAGTGAGTGAATGAGTGAGTGGCTTAGTGAGTGAATGAGTGACTGAGTGAGTGAGTGAATGAGTGAGTGTGTTCCTGAGTGAGTAAATTACTGAGTGAAATAATTACTGAGTGAGTGAATGAGTGAGGGAGTGAGTGAGTGAGTGAGTGAATGAGTCAGTGAGTGAATGAGTGAGGGAGTGAGTGAGTGTGTGAGTGAGTGAATGATTAAGTGAGTGAGTGAGTGACTGAGTGAGTTAGTGAGTGAGTGACTGAGTGATTGACTGAGTGGGTGACTGAAAGAGTGACTGAATGAGTGACTGAATGAGTGACTGAGTGAGTGACTGAGTGATTAACTGAGGGAGTGACTGAGTGATTAGTGAGTAGGTGACTGAGTGAGTCACTGAGTGAATGACTGAGTGAGTGAGTTACTGAGCGAGTGAGTGATTGAGTGTTTGACTGAGTGAGTGACTGAGTGAGTGACTGATTGAGTGACTAATTGAGTGACTGAGTTGACTGAGTGAGTGACTGAGTGATTGACTGAGTGAGTGACTGAGTGAGTTACTGAGTGAGTTACTGAGTGAGTGAGTTACTGAGTGAGTGAGTGAGTGAGCGGGTGAGTGAATGAATGAGTGAGTGACTTACTGAGTGTGTGACTTACTGAGTGAGTTAGTTACTGTTAGTGAGTTACTGAGTGAGTTAGTTACTGAGTGTGTGAGTGAGATACTGAGTGAGTTACTGAGTGAGTAAGTTACTGAGTTAAATAATTACTGAGTGAGTGAATGAGTGAGTGAATGAGTGAATGAGTGACTGAGTGAGTGAGTTACTGGGTGAGTGAGTGACTGAGTGATTGAATGAGTGAGTGACTGAAAGATTGAATAAATGAGTGACTGAGTGAGTGACTGAGTGAGTGACTGAATGAGTGAGTGAATGAGTGAGTTACTGAGTAAGTGAGTTACTAAGTGAGTGAGTGAGTGAGCGGGTGAGTGAATGAATGAGTGAGTGACTTACTGAGTGAGTGACTTACTGAGTGAGTTAGTTACTGTGTGAGTGAGTTACTGAGTGAGTTAGTTACTGAGTGAGTTACTGAGTGAATTACTGAGTGAGTAAGTTACTGAGTTAAATAATTACTGAGTGAGTGACTGAGTGATTGAATGAGTGAGTGAGTGACTGAATGAGTGAGTGAGTGAGTGAGAGAGTGAGTGAGTGACTGAGTGAGTGACTGAGTGAGTGACTGTGAGATTTACTGAGTGAGTGACTGAGTGAGTGACTGAGTGAGTGACTGAGTGAGTGACTGAGTGAGGTACTGAGTGATTGACTGAGTGAGTGTCTAAGTGAGTGACTGAGTGAGTGACTGAGTGACTGACTGAGTGAGTGACTGAATGAGTGACTGAGTGAGTGACTGAGTGAGGTACTGAGTGATTGACTGAATGAGTGACTAAGTGAGTGAATGAGTGAGTGGCGTAGTGAGTGTATGAGTGACTGAGTGAGTGAGTGAATGAGTGAGTAAATTACTGAGTGAAATAATTACTGAGTGAGTGAATGAGTGAGGGAGTGAGTGAGTGAATGAGTGAGTGAATGAGTCAGTGAGTGAATGAGTGAGGGAGTGAGTGAGTGAGTGAATGAGTGAATGATTAAGTGAGTGAGTGAGTGACTGAGTTAGTTTGTGAGTGAGTGACTGAGTGAGTCACTGAGTGAGTGACTGAATGACTGAGTGATAGAGTGAGTGAGTTACTAAATGAGTTAGTGATTAAAAGTTTGACTGATTGAGTGACTAAGTGAGTGACTGAGTGATTGACTGAGTGAGTGACTGAGTGAGTGACTGAGTGATTGACTGAGTGAGTGACTGAGTTACTGACGGAGTGAGTAACTGAGTGAGTGACTGAGTGAGTGACTAAGTGAGTGAATGAGTGAGTGGCTTAGTGAGTGAATGAGTGACTGAGTGAGTGAGTGAATGAGTGAGTGTGTTCCTGAGTGAGTAAATTACTGAGTGAAATAATTACTGAGTGAGTGAATGAGTGAGGGAGTGAGTGAGTGAGTGAGTGAATGAGTCAGTGAGTGAATGAGTGAGGGAGTGAGTGAGTGTGTGAGTGAGTGAATGATTAAGTGAGTGAGTGAGTGACTGAGTGAGTTAGTGAGTGAGTGACTGAGTGATTGACTGAGTGGGTGACTGAAAGAGTGACTGAATGAGTGACTGAATGAGTGACTGAGTGAGTGACTGAGTGATTAACTGAGGGAGTGACTGAGTGATTAGTGAGTAGGTGACTGAGTGAGTCACTGAGTGAATGACTGAGTGAGTGAGTTACTGAGCGAGTGAGTGATTGAGTGTTTGACTGAGTGAGTGACTGAGTGAGTGACTGATTGAGTGACTAATTGAGTGACTGAGTTGACTGAGTGAGTGACTGAGTGAGTGACTGAGTGAGTGACTGAGTGAGTTACTGAGTGAGTGAGTTACTGAGTGAGTGAGTGAGTGAGCGGGTGAGTGAATGAATGAGTGAGTGACTTACTGAGTGTGTGACTTACTGAGTGAGTTAGTTACTGTTAGTGAGTTACTGAGTGAGTTAGTTACTGAGTGAGTGAGTGAGATACTGAGTGAGTTACTGAGTGAGTAAGTTACTGAGTTAAATAATTACTGAGTGAGTGAATGAGTGAGTGAATGAGTGAATGAGTGACTGAGTGAGTGAGTTACTGGGTGAGTGAGTGACTGAGTGATTGAATGAGTGAGTGACTGAAAGATTGAATAAATGAGTGACTGAGTGAGTGACTGAGTGAGTGACTGAATGAGTGAGTGAATGAGTGAGTTACTGAGTAAGTGAGTTACTAAGTGAGTGAGTGAGTGAGCGGGTGAGTGAATGAATGAGTGAGTGACTTACTGAGTGAGTGAGTGAGTGAGTGATTGATTGTCTGACTGAGTGAGTAACAGAGTGAGTGACTGAGTAAGTGACTGAGTGAGTGACTGAGTGAGGTACTGAGTGATTGACTGAGTGAGTGTCTGAGTGACTGAGTGAGTGACTGAGTGAGTTACTGAGTGAGTAACTGAGTGAATGACTGAGTGATTGACTGAGTGAGTGACTGAGTGAGTGACTGAGTAAGTGACTGAGTGAGTGACTGAGTGAGTGAGTGAGCGGGTGAGTGAATGAATGAGTGAGTGACTTACTGAGTGAGTGACTTACTGAGTGAGTTAGTTACTGTGTGAGTGAGTTACTGAGTGAGTTAGTTACTGAGTGAGTTACTGAGTGAATTACTGAGTGAGTAAGTTACTGAGTTAAATAATTACTGAGTGAGTGACTGAGTGATTGAATGAGTGAGTGAGTGACTGAATGAGTGAGTGAGTGAGTGAGTGAGAGAGTGAGTGAGTGACTGAGTGAGTGACTGAGTGAGTGACTGTGAGATTTACTGAGTGAGTGACTGAGTGAGTGACTGAGTGAGGTACTGAGTGATTGACTGAGTGAGTGTCTAAGTGAGTGACTGAGTGAGTGACTGAGTGACTGACTGAGTGAGTGACTGAATGAGTGACTGAGTGAGTGACTGAGTGAGGTACTGAGTGATTGACTGAGTGAGTGTCTAAGTGAGTGACTGAGTGAGTGACTGAGTCAGTGACTGAGTGAGTGACTGAGTGAGTGACTGAGTGAGTGATTGAGTGAGTTACTGAGTGAGTGAGTGAGTGAGCGGGTGAGTGAATGAATGAGTAAGTGACTTACTGAGTGAGTGACTTACTAAGTGAGTTAGTTACTGTGTGAGTGACTTACTGAGTGAGTGACTGAGTGAGTGACTGAGTGAGTGAGCGGGTGAGTGAATGAATGAGTGAGTGACTTACTGAGTGAGTTAGTTACTGTGAGTGAGTTACTGAGTGAGTTAGTTACTGAGTGAGTTACTTAGTTAAATAATTACTGAGTGAGTGAATGAGTGAGTGAATGAGTGGGTGAGTGATTGACTGAGTGAGTGACTGAAAGATTGACTAAATAAGTGACTGAGTGAGTGACTGAGTGAGTGACTGAGTGAGTGAGTGAATGAGTGAGTGAATGAGTGAGTTACTGAGTAAGTGAGTTACTAAGTGAGTGAGTTATTGAGTGTTTGACTGAGAGAGTGACTGAGTGATTGAATGAGTGAGTGACTGAAT
>NC_135410.1:4649499-4651999 GCF_051989625.1 Stigmatopora argus
GTCAGTGAGTGAATGAGTGAGGGAGTGACTGAGGGAGTGAGTGAGTGAGTGAGTGAATGATTGAGTGAGTGAGTGATTGACTGAGTGAGTTAGTGAGTGAGTGAGTGACTCAGTGATTGACTGAGTGGGTGACTGAAAGAGTGACTGAATGAGTGACTGAATGAGTGACTGAGTGAGTGACTGAGTGATTGACTGAGTGAGTGACTGAGTGATTAGTGAGTAGGTGACTGAGTGATTGACTGATTGAGTGACTGAGTGATTAGTGAGTAGGTGACTGAGTGAGTCATTGAGTGAATGACTGAGTGAGTGAGTTACTGAGCGAATGAGTGATTGAGTGATTGACTGAGTGAGTGACTGAGTGATTGAATGAGTGAGTGACTGAATGAGTGAGTGAGTGAGAGAGTGAGTGAGAGAGTGAGTGAGAGAGTGAGTGAGTGACTGAGTGAGTGACTGAGTGAGTGAGTGAGTGAGTGACAGAGAGATTTACTGAGTAAGTGCTGAGTGAGTGACTGAGTGAGTGAGTGAGTGAGTGTGTGATTGACTGAGTGGGTGACTGAAAGAGTGACTGAGTGAGTGACTGAGTGAGTGACTGAGTGAGTGACTGAGTGAGTGACTGAGTGAGTGACTGAGTGAGTGACTGAGTGAGTGACTGAGTGAGTGACTGAGTGAGTCACTGAGTGAGTAAATGAATGAGTGAGTGACTGAGTGAGTGAGTTACTGAGTGACTGAGTTACTGAGTGAGTTACTGAGTGAGTAAGTTACTAAATGAGTTAGTGATTAAAAGTTTGACTGAGTGAGTGACTAAGTGATTAAATGAGTGATTGACTGAGTGATTGACTGAGTGAGTGACTGAGTGAGTGACTGAGTAAGTGACTGAGTGAGTGACTGAGTGAGTGACTGAGTGACTGACTGAGTGAGTGAATGAGTGAGTGAGTTCCTGAGTGAGTAAATTACTGAGTGAAATAATTACTGAGTGAGTGAATGAGTGAGGGAGTGAGTGAGTGAATGAGTGAGTGAATGAGTCAGTGAGTGAATGAGTGAGGGAGTGAGTGAGGGAGTGAGTGAGTGAGTGAGTGAGTGAATGATTGAGTGAGTGAGTGAGTGATTGACTGAGTGAGTTAGTGAGTGAGTGAGTGACTCAGTGATTGACTGAGTGGGTGACTGAAAGAGTGACTGAATGAGTGACTGAATGAGTGACTGAGTGAGTGACTGAGTGATTGACTGAGTGAGTGACTGAGTGATTAGTGAGTAGGTGACTGAGTGATTGACTGATTGAGTGACTGAGTGATTAATGAGTAGGTGACTGAGTGAGTCATTGAGTGAATGACTGAGTGAGTGAGTTACTGAGCGAATGAGTGATTGAGTGTTTGACTGAGTGAGTGACTGAGTGATTGAATGAGTGAGTGACTGAATGAGTGAGTGAGTGAGAGAGTGAGTGAGTGAGTGAGAGAGTGAGTGAGTGACTGAGTGAGTGACTGAGTGAGTGACTGAGTGAGTGACAGAGAGATTTACTGAGTAAGTGCTGAGTGAGTGACTGAGTGAGTGAGTGAGTGAGTGTGTGATTGACTGAGTGGGTGACTGAAAGAGTGACTGAATGAGTGACTGAATGAGTGACTGAGTGAGTGACTGAGTGATTGACTGAGTGAGTGACTGAGTGATTAGTGAGTAGGTGACTGAGTGAGTCACTGAGTGAGTGACTGAGTGATTGACTGAGTGAGTGACTGAGTGATTAGTGAGTAGGTGACTGAGTGAGTCACTGAGTGAATGACTGATTGAGTGATTAAGTGAGTGACTGAGTGAGTTACTGAGTGAGTGAGTTACTGAGTGAGTGAGCGGGTGAGTGAGTGAGTGAGTGAGTGAGTGAATGAGTGAGTGAGTGACTGAGTGAGTGAGTGAGTGTGTGATTGACTGAGTGGGTGACTGAAAGAGTGACTGAATGAGTGACTGAATGAGTGACTGAGTGAGTGACTGAGTGATTGACTGAGTGAGTGACTGAGTGATTAGTGAGTAGGTGACTGAGTGAGTCACTGAGTGAATGACTGAGTGAGTGAGTGATTGAGGGTTTACTGAGTGAGTTACTGAGTGAATCACTGAGTGAGTCACTGAGTGAGTGACTGAGTGAGTTACTGAGTGAGTGAGTTACTGAGTGAGTGAGTGAGTGAGTGAGTGAGTGAGTGAGCGGGTGAGTGAATGAATGAGTGAGTGAGCGAGCTAGTCAGTGAATGAGTGAGTGAGTGACTGAGTGAGTGACTGAGTGATTGAGTCACTAAGTGAGTGAGTAGGTGAGTGAGTGATCTAGTGAGTGAGTGAGTAAGTGAGTGAGGGAGTGGGTGACTGAATGAGTGAGTGACTGAATGAGTGTGTTACTTACTGAGTGAGTGACTTACTGAGTGAGTTAGTGACTGAGTGAGTGAGTGAGTGAGTGACTGAGTGAGTGACTGAGTGAGTGACTGAGTGAGTGACTGACTGAGTAACTGAGTGAGTCACTGAGTGAGTGACT